>NC_048221.1:34825878-34938324 GCF_002007445.2 Ailuropoda melanoleuca | reverse complement strand
AACTTTACATCGGAAACCGGGGATGTACTGTATGGTGACTAACATAATATAATAAAAAAACATAAAAAAAATTCCTTGAAAAAAAAATAAAACAAAACTGTGTGGTGGTGGATGTTAATTACACTTACTTGCGGTGATCATTTCATATATATATATATATCATATATATTTATATATATCAATATATCAGAATGTATCAACTCATTCTGTTGTACACCTAAAACTAATACAATATTATATTGCAAAAAAAAAAAAAAGAGAGAGACCCTGAAAACTGGCAGTGTGACCAATTTTTAAGCCTGTAGAAAAATCTCCAAGTCTTTAAGTTGTAACCATTGGCTCTGATGATGACTGGGGTCTCAAGAGAACCCATTTCTCCATCCTAGGCCATTACGTAGGCAAAAGCAACCCTATCACGTAGCTCGAGAGTGTTTGCAGACCTCTAATCCACTGTCTAAATGATGAGGAAAAATGCTCCACTTTCAACAATGCTTTGGTAAAGGAAAGGATTGTAGTGTGTCTTTGTTCATTATGCCTGAGGTCAGCTCCTTGGGAGGGAGTCCAGGTAGAGAGAGCTTAGGAAAGGAAAGCCTTATACAAATGGCTTCTTACAAAGGGTCAGTCTCCTGTCCCTTACTTCACCCAGTCTCTACGTATCCGAAGGGCTGACATAGACCAGTACTGGGAATTCTTGACATTGTCCCTGATCCCGCAGCACCCTACCTATTGCTTGATAAAAATGAGGGCTCAAAATATTTGGCCATTTTGGCCGGACTTAAAAGCTTATTTTTCATCCATTTCTGTACATAAAGTGTTAAGTCCATCTCTTTGGCTGCTGTCGGGGTTAACGACCACCAGATCTTCGAAAATATTCTTGGGATCTTGGAATGATTGTAGAAGGGAGCAGCCCAGGGAGGGGAAAAAATAAAACAATAACAACATCCTCTCAATAGGAAGTCTTAGGACTGAGTCATTTCATTCACATATTAAAAGTCAAGACGTCATTTTGGACCACAAACTGGTAAAATTACAAGTCAGTAAAGGAAAAGTAACAATAACAACAATAATATTTAGTATATTTCTGAGTGCTCACTAAATGTGAGACATTTTTAAAAAGCACTTTATATGTTTTAGCTCTTTCAGCGCTCATCATAACAGTGTAAATACTATTACCATCACCATTTGCCAGATGGAGAAATTACGGCAAAGAGGTTAGGTTACTTGCCTAAAGTCACGTGGCTAGTAAGTGGCCTATGCTGCTTCAGTCTTAGATGGGTGATTCTCAAAGATTGGTAAGCAACAAAGCCCCCTGGGGCATTTGTTAAAACACAGGTGGCTAGACCACAGGCTGAGAATGTTCACAGGTGGTGCTGATGGTGTTTTCCAAAGGCCACACTTTGAAAACCATGATCGTAGATAGATTCTGGAGTTTACACACTTCACAAATTTGGGGTGAAAAGGACATTCATTAAAGAAACCGTAGCACTGGTTGCTTGGACTTTTTCACTCCACATTCCTGGTTTAGAATCTCATTTTTGGTATAAGGAAATCTCTGTAAAGTAAACAATTAAATACAAATGATTATTGTAATTGCTATGTGAATAAATCTGGAAACATAAAAAAAAAATCACATTTTTATGCCCAAGTAGGAGTCATGCTTCTATCACACCCAGGACCACAAGCACTCACGCTGTGCACTACCCGAGACCTCTGTGTAGAGTTCCCACAGCTGTAGCGTGAGGTCGACTTCCCTTCCGCTAATTGTCCATTCCCAAGGTAACCTGCTGCACCAGCTCAGTGGCCCTACGTCTGGTGGCCATCATCTAGTGATTAACTAAATACAAGTAAATACATCTAAACAAAGGAATACTGCAAAGCTGGAGAAGAATGGTGGTCCTCCTAACATCTGTTTTCTGCTTTTTACTGGCTCTAGGGCTGGTCCGGTAGAGCAATAATTTCCCAGATTGCCTTGCAGTTAGGGGTGGCCATGTGATTAAGTGGTCCCCAGATGAGACAGATAGAGCTCTCGCTTTGTTTCTTTATGGGAAATAGCTTTTGTTTGATTTCTCCTTTCTGCAAGCTGGAATATAGGTAGGATAACAACATGGCTTTGGTCTTATAGATGAGGACAGTACCCAAGGGGATAACAGAACGATGAGATAGGAGGAACCTGGGTCCCTGAAAGACTATGAGGAGCAGAATTTCTCTACCAGCCTGGGCCTCACATCGCCAAACTATTTTATGGGAAGGAAAGAGTCTTATGCTTATTTAAGTCATTGTACTTTGTTGTCTCTTTATTAGCTTTTGCAATAACTAACAAAAATGACGTCTGACGGTATATATTATCCAAAATGACCCCCAAACTGAGTGGCATAAAGAAACAAGTGTTTACTATCTCACCATATCTATTGGTCAGGAATTTTGGAGCCGGTTAGCTGGATGGTTCTGACTCAGTCTCTCATGAGGTTGTAGATAAGATGTTGAACGAAAGCCTTGCTTGGACGGGAAGATCCACTTCCAAAGTGACTCACTCACATTGTTTTGGAAAGTTACCTCAGTTCTTTGCCTTTCTATAGGGCTACTTGAGTGCCTTCCCAATATGGTGGTAGGCTTCCTCTCGTGTGGGTGATCCAAGAAAGAACAAGGAGGACACCACAATGCTTTTCATGACCTAGTTTTGGAAATCATACTTCATTCTTTCTGCAGTATCCTATTTGCACACATCAGCCCTATTTAATATGGGAGGGGATTATACCGTAGGAGGGGATCCCTGGGGTAATCATAGAAGAGTGCCACTGTATGGTATGAAACTATATCCAAGATAAACTCTTAGCTGGTAGAGAATGAAAGGCATGCACAGTACACTGCCATTTGTTTTGATTTTATGGATATACATAGTACCTGTACTCACATGACATAGGTGGCCAGGAACTCTGAAAGGAAACCTAACAAACTCCTAACAGAGATGGCCTCTGGAGTGAGAGTTAGGGGACAAGCGGTGTAGAGCAGCATGGTAATATCTTTTATGAGTTTTTGTACAGTTGGGTCTATATATTTATCTGTAGCCAATGTTAAGAGAAAACACTTTTTCATTGAAAAGCTGGAAAAAAAATGAAAGCAAAGCAAACAAAAATTGTAATTCAAACTTGAGTCCAATATACAACCATCCCTAAAAAAGCAAGCTAGTGTTAGAATTTGATGTTACTCTTTTTTCCTTCAGATTAATAACTCAATATTACTTAAACAGTAAGTTTTTTTGCCATGTAAAAAGCAGTTTTCCAAAGCGATTTTTTTTTTTTTTTGCAGAGTTAGTATCTTTGCTGTAATGCTCAAATATTTGGAAGGTGAAGTTGGAAGTGCTTGGAAACACTAAGTATCATCAATAGCAAAAGTGTTCAGTAGGCAGAAATAACAAAGAAACATAAGGAACTCCATATTTCACTTTTGGAAGAACAACTTCTTTTATGTCACCAAATGCATTTAAAATGCTCCTAATTGATACGGTTTATGTCTTGAAACAAAGCAGCCCCTGTCTACAGAATTGCAAAGTTATCTGCAAACAAGGACCAAACTCTGTCCCCTGGAAGGTTTTACAGAACGTTTATTTTAGATTGTGTACTTCAAAAGGAAAAGGGAGATTTTTGAATTAGCTAGAACAATAAATTGGCAGAAATAATAACAATCTTTTGTTTAGGACCCAAGGATTGGAATGGTGAATGGGGTCTACATACATAACGATGAAAAAGTAGAAAACTTTTTTTTCCATTTGTGATCATTCGTGGCCTGTGAGCCACATCAGTGAATCTCAAAGGATTTGTAGAGAGCAAACCTTCCAGTCCATGGTATGACCCATGTTCAGCCCATGCCATGTGTGACTCATGACATGAATTAGAGTTCACATGGCCTATTTCCTTTCAAACAAGCTAAGTTTAGTGAGTATGTGCTTGACTGTCACGGCATGGTAAAATTGCTCTGGAAGTATCGAACACTTACTCTCTCTTTCTATATTTATTGCATCCCACACCTAGTCAGATAGTTCACAGAAGGGGTCAATCACTGAGCCAGACATTAAACAATACTGAGCTACATCACTGTTTGTGGGTACAAGGTGATTTGGGCCAGTAAAATATGGTTGGACGTGTTTGTCTTGTATACACTGTGGTGGGTTGAATTGTGTTTCTTGGAAAGATATGTTCAAGTCCTAACACCAGGTGTCTGTGAATATGACCTTATTTGGAAATAGTCTTTGCTGCAGATACAGCCAAGTTAAGATGAGGTCATACTGGATGAGGGTGAGCTCGAAATCCAAGGACTTGATGTCCTTATAAAGAGAGAGTGAGCTAAAGACCAGAGGAGCCACAGGGAAGAAGGCTACGTGAAGAATGAGGCAGAGACGAATTCTGTGTCCATAGGTCAAAGGACACGAAGGATCGCTGGCAAGTACCAGAGGATCGGAAGAGGCAAGGGGAACTCTCTTTCTTCAGTGCCCTCAGACAGAGCTAGCCCTGCTGACACCTAGATTTTGGACTTCTAGCTTCTAGAACTATAGGAGCATACGTTTTGGAGTCTTTTGATACCCAGTTTGTGCTACTTTTTAGCATAACTTTTGCAAACGAATATAGATGCCAGCGGTGAATGCAGTGGGAAAACATTTTAATATGTTCATTAGGTTGAAAAATGCTTCTTATGGCCAAATAAGTTTAACAAGAAGAAAGATAAACAAAGCAAAAGATTTACTCTAGAACACTTCTCAGGTCTTTGCCATAAAATCAGCAATGCCTATTGACTAAACATTGCCCGGAAGAGGTATCAAAAACGATAGGCATATTAATATGTTTGATTGACACAACAACTCTATGAAGTTGGGAACTGCGGCTCTCCCCATTTTAGAGTTGATGGAACAGAGGCACAGAATGCTAGGATGACCTACGTAACTGATGAGGAGGGGTGGAGCCAAGATTCAAAGCCTGGAAGTCTGAGTCTCGAGCCTGGGCTCTCCCTGGCGTGCAAGGAGCACTGGGTCTCTAAGTGGGAGTGGGACTTCAAGACTCTAAGGTCTCCCATGATGACAGCATGTTCCTTTTTTGGTGCAGAGGGTTCCCAGGATGAATACTCAATGTGCAATGATGGCGGTCCTGTTCTAGTGGTGAGGTGGTCTCAGGATTTAGGCACTTTAGAATCTCTGAGAAGATAACTGAAGTGAATATCCATGGCCTCCAGTGGCGTAGATGTTTTCCAAGAGCTGAACAAATTATTTTTATATCTAAATATACCCATTTAGAATCAACTTCTTTTTATTCTTCCACAGTATTTGGAATTTGGACAGGGAGCACATCTTGGTTAGTGACAAATACTGACTGACAAAAGCAAAAGAAAAAACCCACACCAACCAATGGAAGAAGGGGTCAAATCAATGAATGGGCCATCAGGACAGAAGGGAAACTGACTCAGGTGTGAAAAAATGGCATGGTTGTGGGTCATGCCACATTGCCAAGAGGGTGAGCTCATTAAAAAAAAATGAGCAACACAAAAGGAATCAGGCAGACCCTGACACAGAACCGGGGGGATGTGGCTATTGGAAAACAGAAGGAAAGTAAGAAATGGTCAACCGCAAGCATCTCAAAGTGCACACACTGAGCGAGGAGTGAAGTAGGGGGATGACTACAAAGGTGTCGAAGATCACACTACTGGCATCACGATATGTTTCCCCACTCTCAGACAACAGCCTTCCTTCTTATTTCGCTGGGAATACAAGAGCAACCAGAAAAATTTTTCTCATGCTTCCGTCACCAAATCTACTACCCACCTGCATGTGTACCCATTTCTTTCCTTTTGCTCCTGATACATAGCATCCTCTGTCCCTACAGGTCCTGCCAACATTCGCTGGGTGCCATTCCTTCTCCCCCATTCTGGTACTTTCTCCTGTAATCTTCCTCTTTCTCTTTTGTGTCATTATTTTTTTCACTCTCTCTAGGAGCAAATCAGTTTACAGTCATACCAAAGTTATTTCCCTCCGGAAAGTGCTTTCCCAAAGCCCTATTTCTCCCTCCAGATAAACCCCATTTCTTCCCCTCCCCTTCATAGCAAAATTAAAAAATTCTTCATACTCCTCTTGTCCCCCTCCTTATGCCCAGTCTGTCTTGGAAACATTCCACTCAGGCTTTTTATCTGGACCACTCCACTGAGTCATTCTTGTTAATTTGGCAATGACCACGTGTGGCCAGATCAAACAATTACCTCTCTGTCCTCATCTTACTCAACCTCTCAGCACAATTGACATGGCTAATCACCTCTTCTTTACTCTTTCTTTGTTGGTTTTCCAGAGTACCCAACTCACTTGGGGTTTCTTCTGTTTCACTGCCTGCTTCTTTTCAATTTTCTTTGTTGGATTCTCTTCTTTCTGACCTCTAAATGTTAAGACTCAGTCCTTGGATCTCCTCTCCATCTATACCCACTCAGCAAGAGTTCTCATTTTGTCCCATGGCTTTAAATACCATCTCTGAGTGGTTGTCTCCCAAGTTGCTTCTCCATCCCTGACATTTCCCCTGAGCTCTAGGCTTATATATAGCATGGCTTCCTTGACATCTCCCTTTAGCTGTCTAGTAGATAAATTGCACACACCCTGTTTAAAACAGAACTCTTAATTTTCGTCCCTTTTTGCCCTCAGACGTGCAGGTTGGGATCTCTGGAAGGAAATGTTGAGATGAAGTTTGGTGAGCAGGTATTCAGTCAGGATC
The DNA here is from genome assembly GCF_002007445.2 of Ailuropoda melanoleuca. Classification (NCBI taxonomy): domain Eukaryota; kingdom Metazoa; phylum Chordata; class Mammalia; order Carnivora; family Ursidae; genus Ailuropoda; species Ailuropoda melanoleuca. The sequence goes on along the minus strand of NC_048221.1, from coordinate 34,931,587 downwards.
AATCTCTGTGGATGGGAAGGTGGAAAGGGGGTGAGAAGCAAGATTGAGAAGAGAAAAAAGTTTTGTTGTGAGGCAGACCCAACAAAGACTTGGCTTACCCCATGGAGAGTTCTGGAATACATATGACCCTTTAGGGTTGTTCCTGCTTGGGCCAGGCCTTTATACTCCCAGTTCACCAATCACTGAGTGTGGGCTGCCGTCAGAAGGGTGGTCTCAGGGATGGGGCAGCTCTGTGCAGCTCAGCAGAGCATGAAAGCTCTCACCGTTGGACGTGTGTATCTCTCTGATTGGGAGTTTTTGTCATCACTAGAACTGCAGTGGGTTACCCAACCATTTTCTAGAGCAGATCATCTCTGAGTTTTAAACAAGCAGTCCATTGTGAATGCAGGCATTTTGCTAATTGTTGAGATTTTGTCCCAAGCTACAAGTATTCTTTGCATAACTTCAGGACACTGTTTTCCCTACTCATTCTACAATGATTATAATGGTGATCTCCCCAATACCACTACCTATTTTATTTCATTTATTTTTAAAAGATTTTAGTTATTTATTTGAGAGAGGAAGACAGCGTGTGAGAGAGCGTGAGCACAAGAGGGTGGGAAAGGGCAGAGGGAGAGCCGGGAGAAGCAGGGCTGAGGGCTGGATCCCAGGACTCCAGGATCATGACCTGAGCCAAAAGCAGATGCTTAACTGACTGAGCCACTCAGGCATCCCTACTCTATTTCATTTTAAAGAGATTTTTAAAAGGCACAGGTATGACAATGAAGCTTTGCAATTGTGAGGGTCATACTTCCAGAAAGACTCAATCTGTGTATAAAGACAAGCAGAAACTAAATGTAAGAAATTAATTCAGTACAGGAGTCTCTGTAAGTATCTTAAACTAGATTGGACTGAAGGACTTTAAGGCGAGGCTTTTTCTAAATTCTAGTTGGTTGTGGAAAATAATTGAGAAACTTTGTAAAGACTTGCGTGCAAGGTGATTCCCTATTTTCTGTACAATGAATTTTGAGGAAAAGACCTTGCCTTATATTCAGGCACATATGTTATTTAAGATTACATAAAAACCAGACAGATAGATCTGTCACAGCGGTTGAAGTAAACCTTAATCTATATACTGAAGTCAATTCCTCCCAGGCCCAAACAACAAAACCACTTTTCATCAGAGCAACACATCTTGAAAAAACCCTGCAATCCTGTTTCACCTCTATTTAATTTTCTACATAGAGCTCCTCTTGAAAACCCAGGTACCTCATGGAGTAAGTGACAGGCCCTTAATTCAAGGCACAGACTTCAGAATTCCACAACACATGGGCCCAAGAAACCAATTTCATATTTTATAATCTGATTTTAGCAAACTTGGCCTGTCCCCTTCTCTTCTGGGGTTGGTTTCCTCATCCTGGACATTCTGGTTGTCTTCTAAAGTCAAGAGATAATAATGAGAGTGCCTGTGGGGACAGATCCCCGAAGCCCACGCATAACACATGTGTTTTCCAAAGGAATTTATGGTTATTTCTGCCCCCTCATTCTGCCGCCTCACGATTTGTCAAGCCCCAGTCACAGATGAATATAGAATTGAGAAACGACATGGAGAGTAGACATGTTCCCCATTAATAAGTTTTATTTTTAAAAACTTCAACAAATAAAGAAACTTTTACTCTAGTCTCTGCTTTTTAACGCTCGTTATCAAAAGAGATACTGTTGTTAGCTATGTTTCATTCTTGCTCTTTCCCCAACCTCACTCTGCCTCCTATTACTAAAAACCTGAAGAGTAACATCACGAATAGGGCTTGGGAATATGGTTTAATTGTATCGTGCGATCTCCCTAGACGGCCTGAGGTCGTGCAGAGCACCCCATGGGCCACCGCATGGCATGACTGGGGGTCACCCCTGCACCGCCTCCTACTTTATTTCTCTCCCACAACATTGGTTGGCGTAAAAAAAATGTAAATCCCAGTCATTGTTACAAAACAACCGAAAGAAACCAGCTCTTATCTATTGAATGTTGGTTTCAGGGTGCTTCGTCTCAACTATCTTCTTTGGAAGTGAACATTATTAAGCGCATTTTCCAAATAAGAAAAGTGAGACTTAGAGAAGTTAAGAAATGTCATAGACAAAGGTATTTAAGTGGGAGGGAGGTTTGGCCTAACTGCCAGAACTTAGGCTCTTAACTTCTGCCTAGCTCCCTGTGCTCGGAGCCACAATGCATCCAGGAAATGCTCTATTCCAGTCACCTCATTTTCAGGATGGTAGAGTGACTCACTTGAAATGACACAACAGCTAACCCAGATTACAACTTGGATCTCTTTCATTCAAATCCTATGGTCCAGGTGCAATATGGTGCTGCCTCCAACATGATTACGATTCTAGGAAATAACGGACTCACTGCTCACACTGGTTTTGGCTCAAAGAAGACTGACTTGAAATTGTAATAGAGGTATGTAAGGGCAAGCACCTAGGAGAGAAAGTACTGACTCTATAGTTCCAGTTACTTTTCGGCTTCTTTTTAATTCACGCCCATCATGCTAACTTGGGACCCTTCAGTGGTGCCAATATAAAGTGCTCTCACTGTTGGGGTGTCTGTGTGGAGTTTTGGGTATGGCTGGGAGGAAACCAGTTCTGCTCATCTGACTTTCTAGGTCTTTGTTCTAACTTCACTTAACATGCTTGTTTAGAAATTGAGACCAGGGGCACCTGGGTGGCTCAGACGTTAAGCGACTGCCTTCGGCTCCGGACGTGATCCCAGGGTCCTGGGATCGAGCCCCACATGAGGCTCCTCTGCTGGGAGCCTGCTTCTTCCTCTCCCACTCCCACTGCTTGTGTTCCCTCTCTCGCTGGCTGTCTCTCTCTCTGTCAAATAAATAAAATCTTTAAAAAAAAATAAAGAAATTGAGACCAATAGATTCACTAAAATGAATTTTTGTGATATTTTGCAAGCTGCATCTTTTTAAAGGATAGTTTTTAAAGGATATATAGAACATTTTCTCCCCCTAAGTTTTATCACTTCTCTGTCCAGTATCTATCTACCTATCTATCTATAATTATATTTTTATTACTTTAGCGGCCAGATGAGAAAACAGATTCATACACGAAACCAACTATGACAATAGAACTGCTCGTAGAGTTAATAGTTGACTTTCTACGCACTCTGATTCAACTGTGTTTTTTCTAGGCTTTTGCGAAAACATTTCTTTGAGCCTGATGAAGAATTTCAGAACCACTTCTGAGCTAGCTGCCAAACCTACAAATTAATCAAATTAACAAGGACAGTGACTCCATGCAGGGGTAGTAACTTCATAAAGGATGGCACAGATTTTGATCATCAAAACTCTTCTAACAGATTTCCTGGCTAGAGTTTCAATTCGTGTTTGCCATGGTAGTAATGCATGCTCTTTTTCATGGATGAAAACAAATGATTGTGTTGAAGAATAATTTGCCACCTCTTCTACTGGAGTTTGATAGAACTATTCAAAGCCATTCGATTGATGAATTATTTATAAACTACAGTACTGACGTCTGGTAGCAATGCTATTGTTAAGGCTCGGCCAGACTTTCCAATAGATCTTGGTCTTTTTTTCTCCCTGACTGTGGATCACTTGCGCATTTGAAATTGTAGAAAGTGAAAACTTGGTGGAGAGAATGATACTTTAGAACAAAAATCACCATTGGTTCAGCAGATAGCAAAGAAAATTGCCTTCTCCTCAGTCATATTTAAATCCCCAGGCACACCAAGTTTTGAGGTAAGGGAATTGGAATAAGCACACATTTTTCTCAAAATAAAACCAAGATGGTTTATTATCAAGGGGAATGATACAATATGTTTTTATATAAGATTTAAGGCAGGTTGAAAATACAAATAAAATCCTGGGCAAACTCATGCTAACCTTTCCACACTGTCCCTGTCACAATTAGAACTACCTGCTAAATTCTCACAAGGCAGCATTTCCTAACATCTTGAACTGCCCATCATTAGGAAGGGGGAAACATGGCTCTCATGGGCATGACGTGGGCATAACAGACACCGCCAATCAACACAGCCCTCTTTGCTGCTGAACCTGGCTTTGCCGAAACGTGTTTAACCTTTGCTAGTCGTCTAGGCACCGGTATCCGCTGAGAATGCACTCCACTACCCCTACTCCATAGGAAGAGCAAACACAGTTTTTAAAGATCTAAGTCTTATTTCAAATCAGTTTCACAATTGTTGTAGGCACTGTGGAGATGATGGGAGAAGAATCAGACGTTATTCTCGTGCACAGATGAGCTCACTAGACCACCCTGTGTGTAGGTGTGTGTGTAAAAACTTTCCTATTCCATTAGAGTAAAATGCCCAGTTCATGACCTTAAAGCGGCAGATGCTCAATGAATAATAGGAATGAGAAGGATTTGCACAGAAAGGCCACGGCCTGGTTTTTTGGTTAAAAAAAGTAGTCACTATACATTAGAATGAATTGGGTTTTCCCTCCCTGTTCCCACCCTCCTTCCCTCCCCCCAATCGCATCAAGCTTACTATAATCTAAGCCATTATCATCTCCTATCTGGAATAATGAATAGCATTGTAATCTTAACTTGGGTCCATGCACAGAGCGTGTGTGGGGGGGGTGTCCTTGAACTACAGTGGGAAAAAAATACATCATTTTCAGTAACCTCTAAGCGAAATTGAGCATTTCCTTCAATTATGTAGCAAATCACTATGCTACCAGTAGAATCTGTGACTTGTCACGAGTAAGAATCATAGGAATTTTCATGTTACAGATGTTGAAAATATCTTGAAATAAGCTTTGTGTTATCATATCTTTGAAATAATGGTAGATTCACCACAAGATTCAGTTATTTAATGTCTTCATAAAGAGACATACATATTCCTCAATCACGGTTTTCCTTCAATGTTTTGCTAACTTTATTTTGCAGAACTATTTCTTTTGTAATCCTATGTATTTTACAAACATTTGAAAACATTTTTCTGGGAAGGGGTGAGATGCTGAAGGCCCACAAAAAGTTTAAACCCTCCTTCTCACTGGTTTCCCTGTTGTCATTTGTAGTTGCTTCTCAATGCTGCAATCTCAGTGATTCCTGTCAAAGGTTAGCACTACTATGTCTCTGACCTTCTTCTACCCTCCAATGGCTTCCCAATATAGGATGAAATCTAGAATCCCTGCCATGGTCTATATAGAACCCTATGTGACCTACCCACCACCTTCCCCATCTTCTCAGATCCCATCTGCTCTCTCTTGCCCTCCTGAAACACTCCACTTGAGATCTCCACCCTGACTTTCCTCTTTCCATTCCTCTGGCTGGAAATCTTGTCCTTATCCTTAAGTAAGGCTCCCTCCTTACTTCTTCAGGTTTGTGTTCAAGTCTATATCTTTACCGAAAAAACCTTCCCTAACAACTTTATTTAAAGCACCCCAACCCCACCAATCTCTTTCCTCATTCTGCCTAATTTTCCTCATTGTTTTATCACCACCAACATATTACATACTGGTTTCTCCCCCACTGGATGCTCAGGTTTGTGTCAAAACAACAAACAAGTAAATAATGTAAGGAAAATGAACAGGTCGGGGCACCTGGGTGGCTCAGTTGGTTAAGTGTCTGCCTTTAGTTCAGGTCATGATCAAAGGTTACTGGGATCAAGCCCCGCACTGGGCTCCCTGCTCAGTGGGGAGACTGCTTCTCCCTTTCCCTCTGCCCCTCACCCATCTCGTGCTCTATCTCTCTTTTTCAAATAAATAAATAAAATCTTAAAAAAAAAAAAAGAAAATGAAGAGGTAAGTAATGTGCTGGTGAGACAAAGCAATGGGATGCCCAAGGGCCAAGCCAAAGAGTATCCCTATTTCTCCAAAGTCTCCTTCTGTCGTGGGGGGGGGTAAATCAGGTGGTCTTCATAGTTTGACAAAAGGCCAGGTAATTTTACCTTGGTCCTCAGCAAAGGGAATTCTGGGAAGTCCAAGCAAAATAAGCATGCGGCCTGGAGAATGAGGCCTAAAATTCTTAACCGGGGTAAGCTGCAAAGCCTCTTCAAAATCCACTTTTCTCAGGTTTTTTTTTTTTTTTTTAAGATTTTATTTATTCATTTGACAGAGAGACAGCCAGCGAGAGAGGGAACACAAGCAGGGGGAGTGGGAGAGGAAGAAGCAGGCTCCCAGCGGAAGAGCCTGATGTGGGCCTCGATCCCAGAACTCGGGGATCACACCCTGAGCCGAAGGCAGATGCCCAATGACTGAGCCACCCAGGTGCCCCCACTTTTCTCAGCTTTTAAAGGGGGCTAATAACACTCCTTAATCCTCAGGGAAGTTCAAGAGTGAAATGAAAGAAGGCAGGTAAGTAGCCCAGTGCCTAGCCAGTTGAGGCCAGTACTCAGAGAAAGGTTAGTTGTTGCCACTGTTATTGTATAGAAATGAGTCATCTATCTACTCTGCTTACGATTCAGATCAAGTCTTCTTCACCTGGGAGCCCAAAAACGTCTTCACGGCTGTTGTAAATACCAAACGCTTTTGACATGCACACACCTAGATTTCTCTAGAAAAGAGACCATGATGAACCCATTTCACCACCCTTCCCCTCACACCATCAGAGGGGTTCAGCATCAAGGCGAAGCCATAGAGGGGCTGTACGGAATGGCATGGTAAGGGATGCCCAAAGCTGCCTGCTCTTCATACCATGTGACTGTCAGTTTATTTAAAAGACTAGAGGAAAATAGTTGTGTTCATTGGGTCAAATATATTGCAGTACAGAAGACTAAATGTGCATGAACTTTAGAGAGAAAATACTATAGTTTGAAGACATTTCCTACGGTAGAGGCTAGGACGTTGCCCCAATTTCCCCCAAGGTAGAGGCAGTGGTGCTTACATTTTATTGTGAATTAAAATTCTCTGCAACATGCATTAAAATGCCCTAGATTCTGATTCACTGGCTAAGCCATGAGACCCAAGGATGTGCATTTGTAATAAGCACACTAAGAAATTTTGATACATGTGGTCCAAGGCCCACTCTAAAACAAGATGTGTTGAAATGAAAGAAGTTAACAAGAAGGGCTTTCAACATATTCCAGCCCCGAATCAGAGAGCATAATGGTTTAGGGCAAACTCTATAGGTAACAAGGAAAGAATGCGTTTGCATAGAGGGTCTTTTGTATCTATAGTGTTGGAAATCTGTGCGATGATAGGGGGCTAGTGGAGGCTGAGAGATCTTAGCCAGCTCCTCCTTGGGGACCTAGCTCATATCCACTACATTTTCTATGATTCATTCATAGTTCTCTTTACCCTGGAACACCTTTTCTTTCTTTCTTTCTTTCTTTCTTTCTTTCTTTCTTTCTTTCTTTCTTTCTTTCTTTCATAATAATATTTTTTTATTATATTATGTTAGACACCATACAGTACATCCTAGTTTTTGATGTAAAGTTCCATGATTCATTACTTGCGGATAACACCCAGTGCATCATGCAATACGTGCCCTCCTTACTACCCATCACCAGCCTATCCCCTTCCCCTCCCCCCTCCCCTCTGAAGCCCTCAGTTTGTTTCCCAGAGTCCATAGTCTCTCATGTTTCATTCCCCCTTCTGTTTACCCCCCCTTTCTTTATCCCTTTCTTCTCCTACCAATCTTCCTACCTGGAACACCTTTTCATCTGTCTAGGAGTCCAAAGGTAAGTTATCAGTTGTCTCCCAGAATCCTGGATTTAGAAGGAAGATCTAGTTCATGCAAATACTACCAAAGAAATAAGACAAGGTATGGTAAATTATTATTTAGCCAAAAAAAAAAAAATCACTTGCTTTCACTCCTCCCTGAACTCCATGGGAGCAGTATACTTCCCTGTCCCATTAATTTTGGGTTTGGTATGGTAACTTGCTTTGGCTAATGGAAAATGAGGAGCTGTGATGGTGTGTGAATTCCAAGCCCATCATGTAAGATTCTGTATGTTTCTACTTATTGCTCTGTGTATTCATTTTCTGGGGTTGCTCTAACAAATTAACACAAGCTGAGTGGCTTAAAATAATTTTTTCTTTCACTGCTCTGGAGGCCAGAAGTCTGCAGTCAAGCTGTCAGTGGGGCCACAGTCTCTCTCAAGATGCTAAGGGAAAATCCTTCCTTGCCTCTTCCAGCTCCTTGTGGCCCCAGGCACTGCTTAACTTGTGCCCATATCACTCCACTCTCTTTAAAAATTTTTAATTTAAATTCAATTTAGTTAACATATAATGTATTATTAGTTTCTGGGGTAAGATTTAGTGATTCATCAGTTGCATATAACACCCAGTGCTCATTACATCAAATGCCCTCCTTAATGCCCATCACCCAGTTACCCCATCCCCCCACCCACCTCCCCTCTAGCAACCCTCAGTTTGTTTCCTATAGTTAACAGTCTCTTACGGTTTGCCTCCCTCTCAATTTTCATCTTATTTTATTTTTCCTTTCCTTCCCTATGTCCATCTGCTTTGTTTCTTTTAAACAGACTCTTTTTTTTTTTTTTTAAAGATTTTATTTATTTATTTGACAGAGATAGAGACAGCCAGTGAGAGAGGGAACACAAGCAGGGGGAGTGGGAGAGGAAGAAGCAGGCTCATAGAGGAGGAGCCTGATGTGGGGCTCGATCCCATAACGCCAGGATCACGCCCTGAGCCGAAGGCAGGCGCTTAACCGCTGTGCCACCCAGGCGCCCCTGCTTTGTTTCTTAAATCCCATGTATGAGTAAAATCATATGGTATTTGTCTTTCACGGAGTGACTTATTTCACTTAGCGTAATACCTTCTAGTTCCATCCACATGATTGCAAATAGCAAGGTTTCATTCCTTTTGATGGCTGAGTAATATTCCATTGTATATATATACCACATCTTCTTTATCCATTCATTGGTCAACGGACATCGGGCTCTTTCCATGGTTTGGCTATTGTGGACATTGTTGCTATAAACATTGGGGTGCAGGTACCCCTTTGGATCACTACATTTGTATCTTTGTGGTAAATACATAATAGTGCAATTGCTGGGTCATAGGGTAGCTCTGTTTTTAGCTTTTTGAGGATCCTCCATACTGTCCAGGGTGGCTGCACCAGTTTGCATTTCCACCAGCAGTGTAAGAGGGTTCCCCTTTCTCTGCATCCTCTCCAACATCTGTTGTTTCCTGAGTTGTTAATTTTGGCCATTCTGACCATCTGAGGTGGTATCTTACTGTGGTTTTGATGTGTATTTCTCTGATGCTGAGTGATGTTGAGCACTTTCTCATGTGTCTGTTGGCCATCTGTATGTCTTTTTTGGAGAACTGTCTGTTCATGTCTTCTGCCCAAATCTTGACTGGATTATTTGTTCTTTGGGTGTTGAGTTTGATAAATTCTTTATAATTTTTGGATACTAGCCCTTTATCTGATAAGACATTTTCAAATATCTCCTCCCATTCCTTAGGTTGCCTTTTAGCTTTGTTGACTGTTTCCTTTGCTGTGCAAAAGCTTTTTATTTTGATGAGGTCCCAATAGTTCATTTTTCCTTTTGTTTCTCTTGCCTCTGGAGATGCGTCTAGCAAGAAGTTGCTGTGGCCGAGGTCAAAGAGGTTTCTGCCTGTGTTCTTCTCTAGGATTTTGATGGATTCCTGTCTCTCATTTAGGTCTTTCATCCATTTTGAGGGTTTTTGTGTGTGTGTGTGTATGGTACAGGAAGAATGAAACTGGACCACTTCCTTACACCATACACAAAAATAAACACTCTCTCTTATCTTTACATGGCTATGCCTTCTGTGTCTGTGTCTTCTCCGCTTCTGTCTCTTATAAGGATATTTGGTCTTTGGATTTAGGGCCCATCAGGATTATGAATCATGATCTTATCTTGAGTACCTTAATTATATCAGCAAAGACCTCTTTTTCAAGTAAGGTCACATTCATATGTTCATGGGGTTAGGGACATGGACGTGTCATTTTGAAGGCCACCATTCAACTGAATACACTCTGGGAACTTCTGACTTTTAGAGTGAGAACATGCCTTAGTTCTTCAGTCTAGGCCTTGACAGAATTAAACCCAACCCACAGCTTGAAGCAGAGCACACCAGTTGATCTGCCAAAATTTGAATGAGGGATAATCGCTGATTACAGTGTGCCACTGAGACATTGTGGTAGCTTGTTACGCAGCAAAAGCTGACTAATACACTGGGAGTGAAGAACATACACATTTATTACTCTCCTGGTGAACGAGAATTTGTAAACTATGTCAGAGACACAGCAATAGTAAGCAACAGTAAGGAGTGACTTTGAGAAAAGTTATTAGAGAAGCTGGTATAGGGATCTTGTACCAGATGATTTACCCCCAAGTTGGACTGGAAATATTCATCCTGCCTTGGAACTCACATACAATGATATAACTGCCAATATGGTGGGTGGGGAGAGGAAATTATTTTAGCACTTCTTACTTGCTTACTTCTCAGTAATGCAACCCACAGTTGCAAATAGTGATAAGGCTCCTTTGGGTAATTTGCCTTTTTCCTTATGGAGGGAAACTAGCCTTTTGAAATCTGATTAAATGTATCTTTTTTTTTAATGATTTTTTAAATTATATTATGTTAATCACCATACAGTACATCCCCGGATTGCGATGTAAAGTTTGATGCTTCATTAGTTGCGTATAACACCCAGTGCACCATGCAATACGTGCCCTCCTTACTACCCATCACCAGACTATCCCATTCCCCCACCCCCCTCCCCTCTGAAGTCTTCAGTTTGTTTCTCATAGTCCATAGTCTCTCATGTTTCATTCCCCCTTCTGATTACCCCCCTTTTCTTTATCCCTTTCTTCCCCTACCGATCATCCTAGTTCTTATGTTCCATAGATGAGAGAAATCATATGATAATTGTCTTTCTCTGCTTGACTTATTTCACTTAGCATTATCTCCTCCAGTGCCGTCCATGTTGCAGCAAATGTTGAGAATTCGTTCTTTCTGATAGCTGAGTAATATTCCATTGTATATATGGACCACAGCTTCTTAATCCAGTCATCTGTTGAAGGGCATCTCGGCTCCTTCCATGATTTGGCTATTGTGGACAATGCAGCTATGAACATTGGGGTGCATATGGCCCTTCTCTTTACTACGTCTGTATCTTTGGGGTAAACACCCAGTAGTGCAATGGCTGGGTCATAGGGTAGTTCAATTTTTAACTTTTTAAGGGACCTCCACACTGTTTTCCAGAGTGGCTGTACCAACTTGCATTCCCACCAACAATGTAGGAGGGATCCCCTTTCTCCACATCCTCTCCAACAATTGTTGTTTCTTGCCTTGTCTATCTTTGCCATTCTAACTGGCGTAAGGTGGTATCTCAGTGTGGTTTTGATTTGAATTTCCCTGATGGCTAATGATTTTGAACATTTTTTCATGTGTCTGTTAGCCATTTGTATGTCTTCATTGGAAAAGTGTCTGTTCATATCTTCTGCCCATTTTATGATTTGTTTATTTGTTTCTCGTGTATTGAGTTTGAGAAGTTCTTTGTAGATCTTGGATACCAGTCCTTTATCTGTGGTGTCCTTTGCAAATATATTCTCCCATTCCGTGGGCTGTCTCTTAGTTTTTTTGACTGTTTCCTTGGCTGTGCAGAAGCTCTTTATCCTGATAAAGTCCCATAAGTTCATTTTATCTTTTATTTCTCTTGCCTTTGGAGATGTGTCGTGAAAAAGGTTGCTCTGGCCGATGTCATAGAAGTTGTTGCCTATGTTCTCCTCTAGAATTTTGATGGATTCCTGTCTCACATTGAGGTCTTTCATCCATTTGGAGTTTATTTTTGTGTATGGTGTGAGAGAGTGGTCAAGTTTCATTCTTTTGCATGTAGCTGTCCAATTTTCCCAGCACCATTTATTGAAGAGACTGTCTTTTTTCCACCGGATGTTTTTTCCTGCTTTATCAAAGATTAGTTGCCCAAAGAGCCGAGGGTCCATTTCTGGGTTCTCTATTCTGTTCCATTGGTCGATGTGTCTGTTTTTGTGCCAGTACCATGCTGTCTTTGTGATCACAGCTTTGTAGTACAGCTCGAAATCCGGCATTGTGATGCCCCCAGCTTTGTTTTTCCTTTTCAGCAGTTCCTTGGAGATTCGGGGCATTTTTCTGGTTCCATACAAATTTAAGGACTGATTAAATGTATCTTGCTATAGCACACTTTTAGCTGAATATATACCAGTCCTTGTTCAGCTTTAAGAAAGGAGTTATTAGTCAAATTAGAGAAAGTAATGGATGAGGCTGTGAAAAATGTGTTTGCCACCCAGCAAACACAAGGCAATATATAGGAATGGTGGAGGCTCTCAGCAGTGGAATAAAATTACAGCCTCACTTACAACCCATGGTCCTTACCCATGGACTGAATTAAATAAGACATTTACTCATTTTCATAACAACCTCTATAAATAGCTGCTGCAGAGTCTGTGTATTGAAAGAAGGGATGAAATTTTGCTCATTTTTGTGTCCCCAGTACCTGGCCTCAAGCCTGATACTAAGTATATGCTAAGTATTTTAAATGAACATGCAGGAGCCAGAGTGAACTTGAAATATAAGTCCCATCATGTCACTCCTCTTTCTCAAAACCTTTCAGTGGTTTCTATCTCACCCAGAGAGAACCTCAAAGTTCCGTTGATGACTTTCAAAGCCCTACCTGGTCTGACCCTGAAGGCCTAGTTTAACTTCATCTGCCTTCTCGTTCTCTACAACTCTCTCATTCTACCCCAGCAAGACAGTCCTCCCCATTTCTCAAACTCAACAAGCATGCTCCTGTTTCAGGACCTTCGAATTTCCCAACTTGTTCTTCCTGGAATATCTGCATGGCTCACCTCTTCACTTCCTGGAAGTCATTATTCAAATGTTTCCCTCTCCAGCTGGCCTTCTATGCCCACCACATATATAACTGCAACTCCCACCCTTACTCCTTGACACTTCCTGCTTCTACTTACTGCTTTATTCATTTAATTTTTTAAAAAAATTTTTTCTTAACCCAATATAACAATGGATACTGATATATTTATTTCCCTCTCTAGCTAGGCTATAAGTTCTCCCAAATGAAGAGATTTATATATATATTTTTGTTTATTGCTATATCCTAAAATAGTGCTTGGCACAGAGTAGTCATGCAATAAAATTTGTTAAATGAGCGATAGAGTGGGAGTTTGTGCTCCACAGTGGGTGATTCCAAGAACAAAGAAATACACCTTGGCAATGAATGCTGTTGCCCCAGCTTAGGACCACAACTGTCTCTGCAGAACTCACTCAAAAGGAATGCTAGTCTTCAGATAGGTAGAAGGCATGTAGGAGATTATTCTTCAAACTGTTTGTGATTATCTAACATTGACAGCTGGAATAATAAGCCAACTTGGTGCTAATGTGCCATGTAGTGGGAGGAAGGGTGCTTCAGTTCAATATTACAAATCAGTCTACAGCTTTGTACCGGTCAACAGGAAACAGCCGGATGAGTGTTGTCATTTATTAAATGTGTCTCCCTAATCAAGCTAAAATAGTTGATGCATTAGTATTTTCCTTGTCTGCTGTCTGAGCCTTAGGAAGAAGAAATCGAGCAAGTGATAAACCCTTCTGATTATGATGAATTGCCTTGGGAGGGCGGGACTTGTGAAAAGCTGTCTTCTTTTCCTGATGGAAAGAAATAAGGAGAGGCATCCTAAACGTTGTGAGCTCTGGAACAGATTGTGGCTGCATCTTTGCCATTATCACCAGCCATTAAGGTGGGACTCTAAGGACCAACGCTACCACTCTGCCCCTCCCTGGGTGGAAAAGATGGGGGCCTGAGTCAATGGTTCAGAAAATGTCATTAACACAGCATTTTCCGTAAGTCAAACCAATTCTTAGGGGAAGGAACCCCAGACCTTATTTACCTTGAGTGTGTTCTATCTTGGAGTCAGGGTAGGAGAAGCGAGGAGGGAACTGAGATACCAATTTCAACTTTATCTTATCCTGCTATACACACATCTCTTGAGTAGACTTTCTTGAATACTGGGATTAAAGAATGCTTAAATCTGGTAAAACAAATTGGTAGGCTACAGAGAACTCAAATACACTCTAACCTACTTTTTAAATAATTCAAATGATGGTGTATAAAATGAATAGGGCCGTGCTATGCAAAGGGAAAATTCCAATCTTTTCAAATCCTAGGGCATAGATAGAACTGTTCTGGCATTCAGGTAAGTGAATATCTTGAATATTGGCAATGTATGGGCAAGGTATATTAGCCACGTTTTCTACTAGAATTCTCATCATAACCTTGTTAAGTTGATAATATCATTCTGATTTTTTGTTAAGCACCAGGAGGTTATTACAACTTGACTAAGGAGTATAATCTCCTTCTCCTGCCTCCCCCTCACCCTCTTCTTTTCCTTCTCCTTTTCGTCTTTCTTCTTTACCAAAGAGGAAACAGTTGTAATGAAGTTAGGTGATTTGTCTAAAATCAGTTAGAAGCGGCAGTCATGATATGAACCTGGGTGTTTCTTTTCCCAAGTCCTCATCGCTATACCCCACTATTTCTTCTTTTTTTTCTTTCAGATTTTTTTTTTAAATTCTAGTTGGTTAACATACAGTCCGATGTTGGTTTCAGGAGTAGAATTCAGTGATTCATCACTTCATATCAAGTGCCCTTCTTAATACCTATCACCCATCTAGCCCATTCCCTGCCCACCTCCCTGTATCACCCCTCAGTTTGTTCTCTGTTTTTAAGAGTCTCTTATGATTTGTTTCCCTCTCTCTTTATTCTTCCCCTTTCCATATGTTCATCTGTTTTGTTTTTTTTAATTCCACGTATCGGTGAAATTGTATGGCATTTGTCTTTCTTTGACTGATTTCTCTTAGTATAATACCTTCTAGTTCTGTCCATTTTGTTGCAAATGGCAAAATTTCATTCTTTTTGATGACTGAATAATATGCCATTGTGGATACATACCACATCTTCTTTATCCATTCATCAGCTGATGGACATTTGGGCTCTTTCCATAGTTTGGCTATTGTTGATAATGCTGCTATGAACATCGGGGTGTATGTACCCCTGCAAATCTGTATTTTTGTATCCTTTTGGTAAATACCTAGTAGTGCAATTGCTGGGTCATAGGGTTGCTCCTCTTTTAACTTTTTGAGGAACCTCCATACTGTTTTCCAGAGTGGCTGTACCAGTTTGCATTCCTACCAACAAAGTAAGAGGGTTCCCCTTTCTCCACATCCTCTCCAACATCTGTTGTTTCCTGTGTTGTTCATTTTAACCATTCTGACCAGTGTGAGGTGTATACCCCACTATTTCACCAGAAGCCTGAGAGGATTGAACTGACAGCATCTCAAAGAAGTACAGGATTACATAGAAAATAGCTCGGTATAAAACTGGTTTCCCAAAAATGGCATTCTTTGAAACCTCAAAGTTTCAAAAGGGCTCTAGATAAACTCATCTCTTACTCCCATCTTTGACTCTGTATCATATTTTACGTAACTCTTCAGCTGAGTATGATTCTGCACAAGATTTCTCATCTCCATGTCTTTATATGAACATTGCTCTTTCACACAGGATGCTTTGACCTTCAATACAAATGCTGCAGATTTTCCAACACCTTTATAAGATGCCTCCTTTCTTGGGAGCCTCCATCTTTTGAACTTAGACGCTTGCCTCTTTATGCACCTCCCTGGGGGTCAGGTTTGCTCCTGATTTATTGCTATGATGCATAGTGGACGCTCAGAACATGGTTATAAAATGAATAGATGAAATGAAAATAGATTAAAACTCCATACTCTGTAAGAAACATAGGTCAGAGCTCCTTTTGCCGACATCATCGAACATCACAGACTAGCACCTTGAAGAGCAGCCAGGCCTACTGAAAATCTGCCTGCACGTGGTCCACTAACCTTGTCCCTTTGGACAACTGTGTGTGCCCTTCTAAAAACTCTTCCACTTGTTATTAAGGAGGCACAGGTAAAATAGAGAAGCTAAACTGGAATTTTTTTACCCATTGCAAACCTCACATGCATTGAGCAATGTTAGGCTGTCATGGTTCACCTCAACACGTGCTAGGGAATTCAGAGAAATGCTCTTCTCTTAGAGGCAGATGAGGCAATTTTGTAGAAGGAAAATAACACAGGTGTAAGAGTCACGAGATCTGGGTTATAATTTCAGATATGCTACTTTGGACAATCACTTAATCTCACCAAGCTCAATTTCTTCATTTGCAAACAAAATTCATCATATTTTCTTTGCCTATTTTGGAGGGCGATTCTGGCAATCAAATAAGAAAATATTTTGCCTGATCTCTGTGTAAGAATGATTATATTTTTTCTAAGTAACAAAAACCCATAGCTCTTGTTAAGACAATCTTGACCCCATAACCCCCCCCACCCACACTCCATATGGACCTACTAGCCAGGCCATTAGATAACTAGGAATGTGTAGGCAGAGAATATTTAAATGTACTACCAAACATATTTCTTTTAAATATTTTCTCATTTCTTATGGCATCCATGTACTAGCAATACTATGAGATTAAAATTCACGAAGTTTCTTTTTTTTTTTCTTTTTTAGGGTTTAAATATCTCACAGGTTAATTGAGAGGAAAAACAACTCCATGTTTAATGTGGTTACTGCTCCTCAAGGTTCAAGTCAGCACTTAAGACCTCATCTTGAAAGCCTTAATTGAGGGTGAAACCATGCTAATCAGGATAATGGGAATTTATGTATCTAAGTGTACGCATCCTTTGGGGCAGCTCCTGGCTCAGGTGGGAGTGAAGAAAATATATTGGGAGAGTGATAAATATTTACTACCCTATGAAAATATATTTGGAAGATGCTCTCTTCCTCTCTGCTTGGGGCAGATTTAATGCTGTGACAAGGACTCAGAAGGAATTCTCCAGTGTCTGAGATCAATAGATACTTCCCTATCCCTCAGTCTGTTGTGTAATTCTTCCTTTACACACACACACACACACACACACACACACACACACACACACCTGTGCAATGCCCTTTGGAACTCAGTTTCCCCTTTAAGCCTGCCTTTATGACGATACCCTGACGTGGAGAGATTATTAGCTCTCCTTATCATCCTTTTTGATGCCTCTCCCAGAAGAAGGGAATACTACTTTTATTGGTCAGATTCTGGGTACTTCAGGGTAAATTTACTAGTGGATGGTGTCATTGCAAATTAAGAGGTTATACATATGGTATTTAGGGAAAGAGTTAAAACTCTTAAAGTTCAATGTTAAAATAGACCTTGAAAGAACTAAAGCACATTTTATATCTAGAATTCTTCCCCTAATGTCTGTCTCGCATCCACAAAACTAGATTCCCGTGGATAGTCAGACAAAAGCATAATGAGTTTCTTTTCTTTCTTGTCCCCCCAGTGAGTATGAGTTTCTTCTTCATTCATACTTTCAGTTCTGAGAACCAGTTACAGCCCAGTGTAAGCAAGGGTGGAGGTGTGAAAGGTGAATAAAAGTAAGTTTTCCTGCCTAAGGATTTATATTTCTGTAGTTCTATTATTGGGTTCTAAGGAGTTTAATCTTGTATCTTTTGAAATATGAAGCGATGAGCTTTCTCGCACCTCTACCTGTCCCCATTCTGTCTCAGGGACATGGGCATTTACGGTCTTTGGCTGAAGGACTTCATGGGAGCAAGTTTGTCACTGGTTACCTTTTGGAGTTCATAAAATCCTTGTGACAGCCCATCTCTCTGAGTCAGTCCTGAGTCAGGACTTTGTTTGACTCTCATGACATACGCTATACCACACCGGAAGAACAACTTCCAAGTTCTGCCAATCTAACTGTCCCTTTCTCAGGGACACTGGCTAGACAGGAGATCGTGGCATAGACACACACATCAGACCTAACAGTTGGATGGGGCTCTCACTCTCTCTGCTCTTCTCTCTTCTCTAGCTTCCTTCTACGATAAAGGTGCGCATAGTCCGTGGAGGGATGTTGCTAAAATTCTGATTCCGATTCAGTAATCTCTGGGGGAGGACTGAGATTCTGCATTTCTAACAGGCTCTCCAGGGATACAGATGCTGCTGGTCTGCAGACGACACGCAAGGACATCCCTAAGCTTCGGCTCAGCTTGCCAGAGTGTGGTCGGGGTCGGGGAGCAGCCCAGATCCACGTAACAGTCACCTGGTGTTTTGCTTTCTCTTCCTTCTCTCCCTTGTAGTTGCAACTCCCTTAAACTCTCTTTGTGGAGGGATGACTGGGAAGGTAGGTGGGGTCTCCTGCTGCAAATACTACACTGATAACCTCCAGGATATCACCACTATTCCCGTATTCCACTATTCTGCTGAAAAGTCTCGATTTCGAACTGCAGTCGTGAAATACTTGCAATCCGGAGGACGGTGGCGGGTGGCCAGAAGAATGTCATTGTCACTTTTATCCTTCGGCCTCAATTTATGTTTCAGTTTCTGAAGACATCCAGTCTCCGTGGAAGCTGTCATCCATTAGATGGCTGATATTTTTGGAGACTCTCGTGCAGGGGCTAGTAAGAGCTTTTCTAAACTAATGGCACCTGAGTTAAAATAACATTCACAAACACAGCTTTCAACATAAATGAAGACTCAGCAAAGCTACAGAGCCACGTCAGCCTGCTCAACGAGGCAGGCAGGGAGGAAGAGAACGATTCCCGTTGGATCGCGGATGTGCTGTTCCTTGGTATCGGTCATAATACTGAATTCTATTCCTTTATGGGATGGTTCTTCTAGAAACATTACCGAACATTTGCTTTGTGTCAGGGACCGTGTGGGAGAAACAAAGATAAACAAGGCAAGTGGCTTGTCTTCAGAGATCTGCAGGCAGGCTAGCACTAACACATTCACAGCATGAGATTGTGAAGGGTTTAGCAGACCATTAATGTATTTGTCCGATAGCTATTTATGGGGCCACTACCATGTGCCAGGACATAGGGGTGCAAAGAATGCCTACAGTCCCTCATACAGTGGAGCTTATGAAATGGCCAGTCACACAAAAAAATATGTGATGGCAAATTGATAGAAATGTCAGGACAGGTAGATGGGCCGTAAGGAAGAGAAAAGGAGGGAGCTGATGGAGAGCAGAATCAGAGACCTACTCGGAGGAAAGTGAGCTGCTTTGCTCCTCTCTCCCGAGACTCTGAAGGTTAAGAAGGTGTCTGCTAGGTAAAGCGATAGCAAGACCAGTCCAGGAAGAAAGAAAGGTGTGTTCTGAGGGCCTGAGGCAGAAAACAACGGGTGCATTCCAGAACTAAAGCAGGCCAGTGTGGCCAGAAGGCTGTGAGCGAGAGGAAGGGGGGAGTAAGATGTTGCGGGACCAGTAAGCAGAGGAGGGCCCATCATGGCCCCTGCAGGACCATTCACGTCGGCCGCATTTTCTCCTCCCCGCGCTGGGACACCTCGCCGTCCAGTCCGCGCTGTGGGAAGCTGACTCTGCCTGCAGAAGCAGAGAGGCGAAAGGCAATGCTGAGGGACCGGCGGGAGTTGCCAGCGGGGTCACCCTCATCACCTTCTTCAACAGTTTCAACACTGACTGGGGTACGTGAGGTCACCTTGGCCACAAGTTTGGTCACAAGGTTTCATCTATCCATTTGATAATTATTTGCTAAGTATGTCTTATATGCTGGGCTCTGGGGGAAAAGAAGTTAGTGAAACAGAAAAAATTCCTAGCATCTCCCCTTCCTCCTCCTTCCCTCTGTTCCTTCTTTTCTCCCTTCCTTCCTTCCCCCCTCCTCCCTTCTTTCCCTCCCTTCCTAAAATGTCGATTAAGTGGCTTCTGTGTGCCAGGCACTCTACAATGAGCTTGTGAATAATTCTTTAATTACTTATACCCTTGGGTGGATTAAACCCATTAGTTATTAATATCTACATTGGGATATAATAAGAAGGTACTTCCTATAAATGTTTATCATTACTATTAATTATCATCTATTCCCTTGCTTTCCTCTATATTCTAAGATCAGGCCCTTTGAGGGGGTGTGAATTGGAGAAAAAAATTTAGAGCATGTCCTCCAGTGAAGCACGTGGGTTTTAGACATGACCTAAAAATACACAGTAAATCGTAAATTATCCTTTTGCGTAAAACCAATGTACTAGGCACTGGGGGACATGAGTTCCTATTTCCATTCAACTATTTGTAAATTGTAACCTTGGGCAGAATGCCTATTTTTCTCGTGTACAAAGTAAAAACGTTGACTTGTATAATCTCCAAGGCCCCACTCAGCGCTAAGTTTCTTCTCTGGAAATCAACATGGGGTTTGGAATCAGAAGACCTAATACTTCTGCTCATTAACTTGTGACCTTGGCAAAGTCATTTGATATTCCTGAGGCCAGATTCCTCTTCTGAAATGAAGAGACAAATGATGCTGCTTCAAATTTCAACCCAGCATTTTAACACAATGCCTGGCGCCTAGTAAAAACTAAAAACCTATGTTTCAGTGGATGATGAGTACTTTCTACCTTGTAAAAGTTAAATGAAATTAGGCATCCGAAAGAAGTTTGGAAACTATTTGGCACTGTTCCAATAATAGTTCATATACTTATTATGAACTTGACTTATGTATTTTTGAAAAGACCCTTTGCTGTGGTTTGGGTGGAACATGACTCGTTATCCAGTATTATTTGTTAAATTGAAGATACATCTCCAGATTCTTCAGTGCACGTTAAAGCAGCAGAAAGTAAAGCTGGGAAAAATGAGTAGGTTTGCCATTTAATGAGCTATTAAATTTCCCATCAGAAAGCCAGAAACTCGGAGGCAGTCCAAAATAGCAGCTCTGCATAACCAGCCAAATAATAAACTACACTTAAGAGCCAGCAATCCATTCTTAACACTCCTACAAGATAAACTAAACAGGGGGCCAAAAAAAAAAGAAAAAAAAAAGCCAGCTTTGGCTCAGAGACTTTGCTGTCAGGTAACCTTATTCACCATCTTTAACACTTCCAATTTCCAGGCAACCGTCTCTTAATCTGAGCTTGCAGGTTTCATATGAGAATGACAAGGAGTTTAAAGTGTGAAAAGTTACCTCTGAGCAGAGTGTTTGTCTTAGGTTGGAATTTCTTTGATTTCAACTTGTCGATGCTATTTAAATGTCAGGGTGGTTGTCCCGCACTGGTCCCCACCCCCTCTCCCACCACTCCAGTTTGTCTAGTGCTGCTTTCTCATTCTGGAACGAGTTGTAGGAGGACCAGCTGTAGTTTGGTCTGGCTCTGATGTTCAGAAGCCTTCCCATCTTTCCCATGAATGATTTCTCTCATTTAGACTAGTTTTGAGCTTGAGGTAGAGTTCAATGTTCACCGAAGACTAAAAAAATTCCCTTTGGTATGTGTTGTAAGGAAAACACATCGCCTCCTTATTTCTGCTCCAGGTCATCCATCTAGAAGGCGGGCCGGTGGGAAGGCTGGAACAAAGGCAAGGCTGAATTAACATTCTGGTTCCAACACTCACTAGTGATACATTGCACTGGGATGCCTGCTGGTGGCCTCCTTGAGTGAGCTGGGAAGGAGAGAATGCCTTTTACACTCACAGCCATCAGACAGAAGAGCGGAGATTTCCTCAGGGGTAGCATCGGCCGGCTGTCTTACTGGTAAGAACTGCAGCAGAAAGAGAAACAACGCAAATCACAACCCAACTCCCTTGCACGGAGTGCCTCCTGCGTGTCAGGCAGCATACCACGTCCATCATATATGCTGGCTTGTTTATTCCTCAAGAAAACTGTCTGAGATTTTCACATGTGAGAAAATGGAGGCAAAGAGAGATTAAGTGATTTACCCAAATTTACATAATTTGGGCGACAAAGAGCTGGGATTCAAAGCCAGTTCTGTCGCACAGTCTGCAGACCAGGGTCTGTACATTTTGTCATGCTATGGTGTGCCAAAGAGGGTCTTAAGGACTTTTGAATGGTGGCCTTTTCTTTCTGGCTCTCCTGATTTCCAGGGTTTATACGGGGGAGATGGAGTTGGCTCAGGGCTCATGGAGTGATTTCTTTCTGCTGAGAGAATGAGAGCTTTGAGTCCCCCTTCCCCCACTTAAAGCTCAAAATAATCTGAATTGTGAGGTGTTGGCAAAAGGAAAGAGGTGTAAGGGTAAAGGGCATCCTGGTAATGTTCGCAAGCTAGGAGCAGGTGCACGTAGTTCAGGCGTATATATGCTCGAAGGGGAAGCACAAAGCCCAAGAGGGCACAAAAGCAGAGATAAAGTCTATCTAGTTGGGTGGAAGCGATAGACTCCCAAAAGGTTTCATGGAGGAGGTGACTTCTGAGCCGTGCTTTGAAAGAGAGGACGAATGATGGCAGGCAGAAATGGGTATATTCCAAAGTCAAAAAGAGAATTCTTATTAATTGCATCTCAGACAAAAACGTGATTTTAGGTAGGAGAAGCTCACACCGTGAAGGCAAGCATCTTCTGGCCAATAAACATGTGGACCCCAGCAGTTTGCTAGAGTGGATATGAGTACACTCAAGTCGAAAGAACATTTACTTGGATAGAAGTCTGCTTTTAATTCTCATTTGGGCACTGAGGTAGGAGGTAACTACTCTGAGACCCAATTCCTTCAGCTGGAAAGCTGTAACAGCCTCTGTTTACCTTCCTCCCAGCTTTTGGAAAGGTTCAAATATGATGAAGTAGATGAAAGGGTTGCAAGTGAAAAAGGGAATTATCATTCCCTTTGGAAGATTTTTCCCCTAGTACACTCCAGATATTTCTGGGGATAGTGGCTTCCATTGGAAATTTCCTTCAGGTTCCACTGGCTAAACGACTTGCCCACACCATTTAATCATCTAAGTCAAAGCTCACAAGGTGTTTGAATTTCTCAAAGAAATAAATGATCAAAATCCATTTTTGACAAAACTTTCTACATGTCAAAGTAGGTCATAAAGAAATCCATCGCATTTGCACACACAGCACTTTAATGCGTGCACACATTACCATCTGTTCTTCCGTCTTCTATTGAAGAATGCCATTTGGATGCCAAAAAAGTAGGAAGGATAGGATCTCGGTAAAATGCCCTTTAAATGGAATAAGTATGGCTTTATGAGAATTCACTGCTCTCTCCTTCTGCTGCAGGAGGTAAAAGCGTCGTATTGTGATGACATCAAGCCACATTGGGCCCCATTTCCAATTTGCCAGATGTTTGCTAGGGACAGTTTATTTTATGCACTGGTTAATTTTTTTTGGTGGCCATTCCAGAGGCTTGAGGATAGGATTTCTAGGTATTGCTCTTCTGTAGGCTGAGATGAAGTTTAAGGCTTAGAGTATCCTTTTAGGGTATCTCCCTTCCTAGCCCCAGCACAGTCCCTGAGAAGGAGCACTGAAGACAATACAGGGCCATTGGGAATATGAAAGATAATTATTTTATTTATTATTTGAAGTTTCTATGGGTTGATTAGGTAAAATAGAAATTATGCTGGAGATGGAGCATTTAATCCACAAACTGAATAAAGACCTCACAGTTTCCCAGTCCCACCTGCCCCTCACATTCTGGATTCTACTCTTTCATCTTGTCAGATAGGTTAACATTAGGCAGTCTTGATGGGTAAGTGGCATCAACTCTGAGCAAGTAGGGGCATTTTATAGTTTTTTCCACGTATCTCATTTACTGCTGAAGATTCTCTCATTATGCCAAATGCTGAAATGTTTAAATGTCCCGGTATCTACATAGAGACTTCTCTTTTGTTTCTTCCCTCAGGGCTTCTCAAACTTTAACAGGCATATAATTATGGAAGTGTATACACAGATCATGGATCTGAACTTTGGGGGATTATCTGTAACCTTTTCAAGGTTATTTTTGATCAAGTCACAATTTCTATCTTAATGCAATGACACTAATGCTTTGCCTTTCCCTTTGAACCGAACAATGGGTCCATACCATGAATCACTGGGCTACCCAGCACAGAACTTGGAACATTATGGCAAGCAGAGGAACTGTTAGCACTGTGGTTAAGGAACCCAACAAGTTCAGAAGGAGAATACTGACCACATTCACTGTCTCTGTCAAATAAATAAATAAAATCTTTTTAAAAACAAAACCAAAAACAGGTCACATGATTTGCAATCAGTAATTAACGCTACCGCAAGGGAAGCAGTCCCCCTACACCATGGAAGGAAGGGTTTGGGAGGTGAAAAGGACCAAACTTTGCTCCGTGAGTTAAATTCTCCTTCAGTCTGCTAAGTAAGCACCCTTTCCCACGGCAGTGACTTGTTTTTTTTTTTTTTCTATTAGATTGTATTTTTGTTGCCAGATCCAGGCTCTGGCGGCTATGATTGATTTCCCCGGAGCTAGTATAAGGCACCTCAGTACACATGGAAGAAAAGTTCCCCAGTCAAACTGCGGAAAACCCAATCCTTGGTTTCTGTCATCAAATTCCTAGCTCCAAAACACAGCAGTGGTAACCTGAGACAAGTTATTACCCTCTCCCAGCCTCAGTTTCTTTGTTGATAAAACAGATAATAAAGATATCTACTTCATAGGATCATTAAGAAGAAATATGAGACAATGCAGATGGAGTACTTGCTACAATAACTTCTCAGTAAATGCTTTCCTTGCTCCTTATACAGAAAGAACTCTCAGGAAGCACATCCTACAGATGGACAAAGAAGGATGTCCGGATCATGTTACATTAAGTTCTTCCTGAGATGACTGGAGAAGGAAGAATACTACAGTGGCACTTTTAAGAGACATCGTCTGACAAGGGAACAAAAATGGGTATCAGAATACGAGAGCTTTGAGCAGTGTGCCTGCTAAACACCAGCAGCTCCTCATTTCTGTGCCGCCTTGTTATCTCCTATGCTAGCTTCGTGGTCACTTCGGGAAACATTTGCTGAACATACTGTCAGAGTTTTCACTGGAAGAACAAAGAAGTGTCTGGAAGCACTGTTCATAGGACCTCTCAACCTCATACTTTATTTTGCCCTGCTCTGAGCATTAGGACTTTGGAATGTGTTCATTAGTCTGAATTTGTAAGAAGTATCATGCTGAGAAATCTTTTCATAACTTGCAAACTTGTCTAGAGACAATGACTTAGGACCCAGACAGCTTTCAGGAAATCACAGAGCTTTATTTGACTTGGCAAAATTTTGATCAAACGCTAGGCTGGGAGTTTTGTATACTGACAATATCACAGTCTGTGTGATATTATCCTAGGAGCGGTTATTGCTGTTTGAAATAAAAATCAGGAGTCCAGTGACAATCCTTATTTTAGGGATTCTCGAAAAGAATGTCACAGTATTACTTGTGTGCCATGAATCCTTTGCATGTTTGCCTTCTCATTTTGATCAATGTGTCCAATTAATTTCTGTTTCAACTGAGGGCACATATTATTATCATTTCTGTCAGATACAAGGTTGTGCTGGGTGAGACTGAGGAAGCCTTGTAGAGTCAAGAAGTGCTGACTTTAGGAAGAGGCTAATCATGATATCAAGTCAGCATGAAGAAAGAGTCGGGTTTCTTGGAATACTCAAGAACTCTGCCTTGTAGGTAGAGTAGGGGAACGTAGTCAGGGAAGTACACTGTTCTTCTAAAATAGTCTGCATTGAGTTGAAGGACAATCAACGAAGAGGATAAAACAATGCTTATTTTCGTAAGCACTGTGTAGTATCATCCCGTGGTCATGGAACTATACTGTAATTATTACAGATTGATTTATTGCTGTTTTCAATCTCTTAAGTTCTTTAATGTGTGGCCAGAATTTCGGTTCTTGTAAAGGTAGAGAATTACTAATTTATCACCAGAAAACCATATCCTGTAAATGCTGTAGGGCGAGACACTCAATATTTACCCAGTGAATGGAAATCTGTGCTCTAGTGTTCCAGGTTCTCAGGAGGGTTTTGGAATTTGAGGATGCACAAAAATATCTGAGGAATGGTAATTTTGGAACTTCCTCATATTAAAAAGTCAGAGGCAGTGGGGTGCCTGGGTGGCTCAGTCATTGGATGTCTGCCCAGGGTCCTGGGATCAAGCCCCACATAGGGATCCCTGCTCAGTGGGAAGCCTGCTTTTCCCTCTCCCTCTCCTCCTGCTTGTGTTCCCTCTCTTTCTATCTTTCTCTCTGTCAAATAAATGAATAAAATCTAAAAAATAAATAAATAAATAAAGTTAAAGGGAGTGATGATGGGGAATCAAATGCTTTAAAAAGAAAGACAATTATCATATGATTTCACTCATTGGTGGAATTTAAGAAACAAAACACAGGAGCACAGAGGAAGGGGGGGGGAAATAAAACAAGACCTAATCAGAGAAGGAGATAAACCATAAGTGACTCTTAACCATAGGACACAAACTGAGGGTTGCTGGGGGTGGGTACAGGGAGGGGGGAACTGGGTGACAGATATTAAGGCGGGCACATGATGTCATGAACACTGCCTGTTATAGGCAACTGATGAGTCACTGAATCTACTTCTGGAACTAATAATACATCATATGTTAATTGAATTTTAAAAAGTGCTCTAAAAATAATAAATAATAAAATACAGCTAGTAAAAAAAATTGCTACATGTAGAACTTTGAAGGAGCAGAGCACTAGTGATTGAGTACATACTGGTTGACTACACAAACAAATGAATAAATTAGTCAATGAATAAATAACCTTTACCAGATTTTCTATGTATTATACATGTATATGATCTTATATAAGAAGGCAGGTATTATTATGCCCATTTTGCCTTTAAGGTTTTAATGCAAGAAATTAAATAACTTTTGAGATCAGAGGAGCTAGTAAGTGGTAGAGTTGGGATTTGAACTCAGAACTACATTACCAAAAGCTATTCTTTTTTTTTTTTTAAGATTTTATTTATTTATTTATTTAGAGCAGGGGAGGAGGGGTGAGTCAGAGGGAGAGGAAGAGAGAGAATGCCAAGCAGAATCCCAAGCAGAATCCAGCGCTGAGAGCCGAGCCCAATGCAAGGCTCAATTTCATGACCCTGAGATCATGACCTGAGCTGAAATCAAGAGCTGGATGCTTAACCAACTGAGCCACCCAGGTGCCCCTACGAAAACCTATCCTATCCAGCTATTTTTGTTAAACAAAAAGCTGTAGCTCTATTCACTACAGATCCACCCAAGTTTAATCATATAAATGTTGAACTTGCTCCTACGCTTCCCCTATTAAAATCCTATGATATTTCCCCATCACTCAAAGAATAAAACCAAACTCCTGATCCGGACCAAGAAGGTCCCACATCATCTGGCCCCCGCCCACATATGGGCCCTCATCATTTTTGCACTGGGCTCTTCTTGTTGTTCTAATTAGCCAAACTTGTTCCTGCGTCCAGGAACCTGCCCTTCCTGTCTCATCTGTCTGGAATATTCTTCTCCTAAATTTTTTTAGCTCTCTGCACAAATGCCACCTCTTAGAAAGTCATTCAGTGGTCACCTTGTCTACTTGGATGCTCTATTTCTTGACCTTCCTGCTTAAATCACTATCTGAAATGAGGTGTTTTGTTTACTTATTTATTGTCTATCATTCCCAGTAGTATATGAGCTGCAAAGAGCACCTCTGTATTATCAGTGTAGCCCTAGGCCTTAAATTAATGCCTGAAAACAGCAGATATACAATGAATGTTTATTAAGTGAATGCTTGAATTCATTGTCTGAAGCAAAGACTGAGTGCTGCTTGCAATCATGGAAACATTTCCCTAGTTTGGAAGACAGATGATACCTTGTAGGATTAGGGAGGTGAAAAATAATGCGTGGGTAAAATGTCCTCACTTTAAGAAAGCACAAGATTGATCACGGGGCGTAACCCCCAGCCTGTAAGAACAAGGCAGCAGAAAGGTGAAGGTGAAACACAGAATTGAAAGGGTTGAAAATTTGTGGTTATAGTCTCACTGGTCAGGTGAAGCTTTATGACCTCAAAACGGCGCAGGTAAAAATGGATTTTGGCCAAAGTGAGCTGATGACAAATTTGGCCTCAGGGTCACAAGGCAGGCATAATTTTAACAAAAACCATTTTCTGTAGCGAGGGCAGTGTCCTGTTCGTGTGATTCTGGGGTGACGTTGTAAAGGGCTGCAGCAATTTTGAGCGGGCGCCGCGCGATCACGAGACTAGGTAAGTCTAAAGCACTGCAGAATTCAGAGGGTGTCGTCCGAGCGTCAATTTGTGAACTCTTAGCTGTAGCGAGTATAGACGGTGACAAATCAATCCCCATTCAGCTACCCTTCCCAAGGTTAAGGTATCTCTGAGGCCTGATCGCCAAGACCCAGATGGAGTTTGGAATTTAACAGTTATCGTTTCAGGGTAGAGGTATAATCTAATGAAGTGTGCGGTAATGTCCTGTGGTGAGCACTTGAACGTTAATCTGCTCGGAAGAAGGCAGTGGATCTCATCCGACCTTGTCATCTATATTGAATTTAACACTCCCAGTGAACGCATTTCGAGCAGCCCATGTCAAATGGATGCGATCTATTTCGATTTTCATTCTTCCCCCTAATAGTTTAATACAGCTGAGTAACTCCTGGGGCCTCGGTACAAATCAGCGGTTCCTCCTGCTGCCAGTTACGGGCTGGTGCGTGAGGTAGCTAGAAACTGACCTTCATACAACACCTTTCCATTTCCGCCACTGATCCTGATTCTGGGATGTGACTGTGAAACCCAACAGCTGGCTCATTCTCCCCTGAGGGTCTCCTGCAGATGCTGGATGTATGAGAGATGGGAACATCTGGTTTTTTGTGGGGTTTTTTTTGTTTGTTTTTTGCTTTGTTTTGCTTTTTTCATAATTATAGCTAAACTTCTTTGAGCAGTAGTTTGAAGCTGTGGGGTAACATTATGCAGTGGCTGTTAGTTTCCATATTTGGTAGAGAACAGTGAGGATGGCGTAATTCAACACTGGGCAGTTCCATTTTCCTGCGTGAGCTGGTTACTGCCAAAGGATAAGATGTGGCCTTTATGTTTTCAGGATATTTGCATGGATTCTCCTTCAATAACCCATTATAGTTCCCATCTAAAGAGCAGGAAGAATAAGCTTTTTTTACACCCCATCCAAGCAAATAATCAATAATTATTTAACTAACATTATTGTATAGGCAACTGGAGAATCCAGGTCTCAGGAAAGGGGCTGCTTATGTATGCTCTGTTGAGAATGAATGTCTTTGTCTAGAAAATGGCATCAGTAACTTTGGGCAAAACATCCCCTTTGGACTGTACGGTAATATGATACTTATTCTCTCCGTACAAATCAGATTAAACTAAATAAATTTTAAACACATCTATCTCTCCTTGATGTAGATTACAGAGTTTTACGCTCTCAGGAAAATAACTACAGTTTACATACTCACAAAGACAACAAAAATGGGTCAAAATATCACCTTAGTCATTTATGAAGAGTCCATTACGTGCTAGATATTACTGCTGAATTTCATAAAATGAAGTCATTTTAGAGATGAGAAAATTAAGGCTCAGAGAGGCAAAGTGATGTTGCCAAAGTCCCACAGCTGGTTAGTGGCAGCCCTAGGATTTGTAACCAAGTTCTGTCTGATTCTGAAGTCCGTGTTTCCCGACCCATCTGCAATCAAGTTTTGAGGTTCTACCAGCAATGGGCTGACTCCTGAAAGAGATAAGCTCTTTCTGAGGTAGGTGCTCTGAGAGATCCTTCGAGATAGGACTACTATCTGGTGCTTTAGGCACTGAAATACTTTGAGGATTATAGCTGAGCCCCCGATTTCCATGAAGATGGGAATTCATGTCAGTTGCATTCATTAGTTATTCCTAGTGTCTGGCAAGTAGTACATGCTTAATACGTAATTAGACGCACAAGGGAATGGAAGAAGCAAACAAAGGGCGTGCACAAGAAGAATCTAAAACACTTTCCTAAGTAGAAAGAAGTTAGATTATGGGATCTGGGTAGAACACAGAAGTCAATACCCTTAGTTCCGGCTATCATCTCTGCCTGAATAATTCTACAAATCTTTGTGCATGTGGCTCACTCTTTCCCTTTAGAGCTCTTCTCCAGTGTCATCTCCTCAGAGATGCTTTCCTCAACATTGGGTGGAGTTTACCTCAAATCTAGTCACTTCTTCTCCCCGACCCTGATTTATTTTCTTTGTAGAACTCATGACAGAGGCTGTCTTCATTATTCATTTATTTGTTTGTTTCCTTGTCTAATGTCTGCTTTCCACCTTGCCAATGTCGGTTGGCATCATGCTTGTTTTCACCACTCTACCCCAGTGCCTAGGCATACAGCAGGTACTTTATGATTATTTCTTGAAAGAATGAAGCCAAATCCTGGAAAATGGGCTCAAATCAGGATCCCAGAGGTCAAGGTCCAAGAGAAGGGTCAAGGTCCAGGAAGCTGTTATTAGTTAACCCAACAGCACATAGCTGATTCCCCAAAACTCAACCTCTTATCCCCTTGGGGCCTGGCCTGCTCTCCAGGACATCCTCCCCACAAAGACCGCTTGGACTCAACTATTTCCACCCCTTGGCCTTTCAAATTATTCCTCATTAACTGAACACAGGGGTTCAGTGATAGAACAGATTCCATTCTATGACCTCAACATTTCCTGCCCTCATTTCAAAGGGCATAATGGGTCCAACTGGCCCCTGGCTGGAGAGAACTAAGAATCTCTTAGGAGGTACAGTATGTCATCCCTGTGTCCTGAACTCCAGGAAGTGCTCATTCTCCAGGATCAGCCCATCCAGCATTTTCAGCTTCTCTATGACCATTGTTACCATGGGGACCTCTTGGTTTTCTTTTATAAAAATCCTCTCACTTATGCCTCACCATTATCCCTATTTTAGAGGAAGAAATGGAGGCTCAGAGAGGTAGGGTAGCCTGGCCCAGGGTCACTCAGCTGGAAAGTGATACTGGAGAAATTTGAATACAAGTTAATCTGACTTCAAGGATTGTACTTTTCTATATCAACATGTAAATGAAAAGCTGCATGGCTGCCTGATGCTGACCTTTCCATTTTAGCCCCAGTTACAACAGGAGGCTGCAGTAGTAGCCTTCAGCCTCCTTCCATCTGTGTCCTATAGAAAATGTTATTGTATGTTTTTCTCCCTTTTGCTTTAGTTTTAAGCTCCCTAACAGCAGAGGTCATGACCTCTAGCTGGTTTTGAGGCCGGGACATGTAAAGTAAGGCTTAGACGACTTAAAAGGCCCCATTAATGAGCAGTCAAAGGGTAGTTTGGAGATGTGCCCCAGGGGTGATTCACCTAAACGGATTCAGCATCAGGGGCTGGTTTCTTTTTTTTTTTTTATTATATTATGTTAATCACCATACAGTACATCCCCAGATTCCGATGTTAAGTTTGATGCTTCATTAGTTGCGTATAACACCCAGGGCACGATGCAATACGTGCCCTCCTTACTACTTCTTATGCAGTGGTGCCTTCCCTTCTCACTTCCCCTACCCTTGGTCCAGCCAGACAGATGGCTTCATCTTCCTGCCATCGTGCTGCTTTTCTCACCCTGGGATTCAATAAATGAGTCTAACCGAAGTAAATCTCATGCAGGCTGCGTGGGCTGCCTCAGTATTAGGGCAGGAAATGCTGCTGTCTATCATCGTTTGGGCTTTTCCTGAGAAAGCCTGTAGGTCCAGGGAAGTCCATCATTTTCCAAAAGGCACATTCTGTTCCTCAAGGCAAGAAAGGAGATTTGTCTAAACCCAAATTGCCCTCAAAATCATTTCCCCCCCTCCCCGGAGGCTGTTGGGCTAGAAGCAAATAGGAACGTGTTAGTCGTGCGTCACTCACACAAGGTGAATTGATAATAATGATCGTCCTTACTGTTATGATTGCCGACATTTATCAAGAGTTTATTAAGTGTCAGTCTGAGCTTTACATTACTGCACTTGATTCTCATATTAATCTTCTGAGGTGGGTATTATGATTATCCTTATTTTCTAGACACTCAGAGATGCTAAAGAATTTTCCCCAAGCCACACACCTAGAAAGTGGTAGAGGTGGGACTTGAGCCCACATACTCTACAGCAGTGGTTCTCAGGTGAAGGTGATTGGGACATTTGCCAAGATCAGGAGACGCTATTTTAGATTACCTTTTTATTTTACAATAGTTTTAGGTCTACAGAAAAGATATGAAGGTAGTAAGGGAGTTTCCATATACCTCACATCCAATTTCTCCTATTAAAAACATCTCTCACGCTAATAATTTATATGGTACATTTATAACAATTAATAACCAATATATCACTATTAAATAAAGTCTATACCTTATTCAGATTTCATGTGCTTTTATCTGAGTCCCTTTCCTGTTTCAAGGTCCATCCAGGATACCATAATATATTTGGTCATCTGACTCCTTGTGCTCCTCTGGGCTGTGACAGTTTCTTGGACTTTCCTTGTTTTGGATGACCTTGACAATTTTGAGGAGTGCTGGTTAGATATTTTGTGGAACATCCCTCCATTTGGACTAGTCTATGTGTTTCTCATGACTGCAGCAGGTTTATAGGTTTTGGAAGGAAGAACACAGAAGTAAAGGGTGAATTTCATCACATCGTATCAAGGGTCCATAGTGTCAACATGACTTATCACTGTGGATGGTCACCTCAATCACCTGGCTGAGTAGTGCCTGTCAGGTTTCTTCCCTGTAAAGTTACTTCTTAAATCACCCTTTCCATACTGTCATCTTCAGAAGGAAGTCACTACATGCAGCTACACATGTCCTCCTTGCAGACTGAGTATCTACATAAATCACTTCAAATTCTTCTGTAGAGGAGACTTTATTATCCCCATTTATTTAATTGTTCAATAATTTATTTATATCAACATCAACTCATGAATTCATATTTTATATTTTGGGTAATAATTCAGTGTCCCTTTATTTTGTTGCTCAGATTGTTCCACCTTTGGCCGTTGAGGGCTCTTTGTTTGGTTACTGTGTCCCACTGACATACCCCGTCACTGACTTTGTATGTGTATGTTGTTATAACTTCCATTTTTTTCTGATACTATGAGAGACACTAGACTCATCTATTCTCTCCCCAGCCACAGAATCAGTCATTTCTCCAGAAACACTTGGGGGGAGGGTTCTACTGGGATCTAGTAAGTAGAAGCCAGGGACACTGCTAAACACCTTGCAATACACAGGACAACCTCCACAGCAAAGAATTATCTGGTTGAAAATGGCAGTGGTGTCAAAGCTGAGGAACTCTGGTCTATTTCTAGAAGTAAAAAATGTGTTATCCTGATAATTACTGCCTTCTCTTTATCCAAACCTTCCGAGGGAAAATGTAGAAAAGGTGGGGTATCCAATCTGTGGATGCCATACATATTTCCAGCTGAAATGAAAACAACAGGCTGATTCAAAGATTCTTTTTTGTATTTGCCAGAATTTTCCTTGCCTTTATGCGTGCCTTGAAGAATGAGACATATTTGACAAAAGGAGGAAGGATTTTTAAAGTAGAGCACATAAAACAGAAGGAGCAATAAATGAAAACATGAATTTAGCATCTGCTGGATTAAAAATAAAAGTTTGTGTCCCTGGAGAAAGCTCTGTTACCTTTCCCTCTTCCCTTCTAGCAAATTCTCCTTAGTAGGAAGAACAAAGATTTCTTTTCTAGCCTCTTCTATAGAAGAATATTTTAAAATTCACCCTGGGAGAAATTATATGGCTGGAAAATATAACACAGGACCTAGTAAGAGGGACAGACATGTAGCTTGATTTAAGTAGTTATCTCTTGATTTAAGTAGCTAGTTTAGTGTGGGCAACAATTACTGCCTTATGTTTGGTTGTCACCAGTTCCTAACACTTGCTCGTGTCATATTCACATTTGTAATTGATTTTCAGATTGTAATCCTGGGCTGATAGGGGCTGCAAGTTCTCTCTTATGCGCACGCTTCCTCTCTCTCTTGAGAACAGAATAGTTATTTTGTTTATCTTCCTCTTACCACCATTCCCACTTATAGGACATACAAATTCTTATAAATAAGCTGGTAAAAGAACAACACCATAAATGAAGACAAAGCCGGGTCATTGGGAGAAAGTCAGAGCTTATGAAGCATGCCAGGTCAATCTCTGGGACACCCAAATGTGTCCTTAGCCGATTGAAATGGATTGAGAGAGAACAAATTACCATCTACTGCAGAACATCTTTACCCCTCACCATCACCCCAACACGTACAATGAGTCATGATCGAAAGGCAGCTTTGTGTAGGGAAAGGCACTGGACTCAGACACGTTTCTAGCCCTGGCTCCCTCACTGCCCAGCTGGGTGAAGAGCTAGTCATTGAACCTCTTTGAGCCTTCCGGATACTCATCTGTAAAACTGGGCTCGTTTAACTACTTCATAGAGTTGTGAAGATTCAGTGAAATAGTGAATATAAAGCACTGTTCAAAATGCTTTTTTCATAAAGCTACATGTTGCAGACATTCCATAAATTATGCTAATTAGACATACCTCCATATACACATTATAGCAATATGGTGATTAGCAGAGGAATAGCTTTCTGAGAAAAAGTGAAGCTCAGGCAAATTAGTTCACTGCTACTGATCTCGGTTTCTTCATTTATAAAAGATAGGGTGGGACAAAATGATCTTTGAACTTTCCAGAGCTGGTAAAATTATAAAATTCTAGGATTCTTCTAAATTAGCATTGAAATAAGGAATAGTAGCCATTTATGACTGATATACACACACCCATAATTGTTATTGCTATTATTTATCATAGGATGTCCATAGATCTTATTTTCATAGACCCCAAAAAGAATAGATCATTTCCAGTCCAAATTCTCTTGTTATCCCCTCCACTTTATAATACACCCTTTTCCTTTCCCTAGCCAGGAGACCTGGGGATGCAGATCTGGTAAAGGGCAGAGAAGACAGACCCCTCTGAAGAGCACTGGTGGAAAAGACTTGGTGAGAGGTTCAGTAAATCTCCACAATGAAGCCAAGGAGAAGAGGGAAGGCTGGACATGTACAGGGTGGGGCGTGGGGAGACTGTGAACAAATGAGATCTCCAAAGTGTTTCAAGCATGTAGAGAGAAGAGGAAAGGGAATATAGTAAATGTTGAAACTTTTGAATTGGACCTCTTGAATTATCTCATGAATTTAGGTAGGGATGGACTTTCCCTTTGAATTTCACACGAGTACATACAATTGCTTGCTCCACTGTCTTTGTCCATTCAGACCGTTCTAACATGATACTACAGATCAGGGTGCTTAGAAAAGCATCCGTTCTTACAGTTCTGGAGGCTAGAAGTTGAAGATCAAGGTGCCACCATGGTTGCTTTCCCCTGAGATCCCTCTTCCTGTTCATGGCTGGTGTATTCTTGCTGAATCCTCACATGGCAGAAGGAGAGAGGGGTCTCTGTGGGTCTCTTTTGTAAGAGCACCAATCCCACTCATGAGGGCTTCACTCTCATGACCTAAGCACCTCCCAGAAACCCTACCTCCTAAGACCATCAAATTTGGGGCTAGAATTTCAACATAGGAGTTTGGTAGGGGTGGGTATAGGGGGACACATGTTCAGACCATTGCATCTACCTTGGCACTTGGACGTCTAATAAGCGTTTAAACATCACCTGTTCAGAACTGGATTCCTCAACTTATCCTGAAACCAGCTTTTCTTATCATCTTTCCTATCTCAGTTGGGGGCCATGTGATCCTTTAAATTGCTCAGAACAAAGTCTTAGAGTCCACACTACTGTAGTCTTTCTCCTACACTAATATCACATGATTAGAAAATTCAGTAGGTGCCACTGTCAAAAACCAATCTGATTATTTCTCACCACCTACACTGCTACCACCTTGTTCAAACCACTATGACCTCTTGCGTAGAATATCAAAATAGCCTCACTGTTGGTCACCCTACATCTGCCCAACACACCAGCTAGAGTGATACAGCAACATGTAATCAGGTCATGGCATGTCACTACCCCAAATCCTTCAGTAGCTCTCTGTCCCATATAAAATGTGATGGTGATGGTTGATTCTGTGTGTCAACTTGACTGGGCTACAGGGTACCGAGATATCTGGTCAAACATAATTCTGGGTGTTTCTGTGAAGGTATTTGTGGATGGGCTTAATGTTTAAATTGGTAGATTGGGTAAAGCAGATCTCCTTTCCCCAGTGGGGGTGGGCCTCATCTAATCAGTTAAAGGCCCGAATAGACCAAAAGGGCTCACCCTCCTCTGAATAGGAGGGAATACCTCCTGTCTGACTGCCTTCAAATTGGGTGAGGCATCGTGTTTATTCCTGCCTCCAGATTCAAACTAAAATATTCGGTTTCTTTGGGTTTTGAGCTTGCTGGTCTTCAGAGTGGAACTCTACCATCAGCTTTTCTGGGTTTCCAGCTTGGAAATTGTGCATCTCAGTACTTGTCAGCCTCTAGAATCTTATGAGCCAATTCCTTATAGTCTCTCCCTGTCCCTCTCCCCCTGCCCACATGCATACACACACACACACACACACACACACACACACACACACACACACACACCCTATTGGTTCTGTTTCCCTGGGGAACCCTGACTAATATACAAACTAAAATCCAAAGTTGTTGCAATGATGGGCAAGAGCCTACACATTCAGCCATCACTGTACCTGCTCATTCTTTTAGATTGGGGGCCAGCAGACTATGGCCTGTTTTCTGTGGCACCCTTCATACAGCAATGGCACAGCCGAGTTGTGGTTGCTGTATGGCCCTCAAAACTGAAATCTTTTATTATCTTGTCCTTCACAGAAAAAGTTGGCTGACCCTTGCTCTAGTCTTATACTGGCCTCCTTATAGTTCTAAGAAAGGCCCAGTGCTCTCCCACTTCAGGGCCTTTGCACTTCCTGTTCTCTCTGTCTGAACTGCTCTTCTCTCAGACAACTGCTTCTCTCCTCACCTCCTCCACACTTTTGGACAAAAGTCATCGCTTCAAAGTGGCCTGGTGCCCCCAATCCTCTTTTGTTGTGTTTTCAGCATATCACTTATCATCATCTAACCGGT
This sequence comes from Ailuropoda melanoleuca, assembly GCF_002007445.2. Lineage (NCBI taxonomy): Eukaryota > Metazoa > Chordata > Mammalia > Carnivora > Ursidae > Ailuropoda > Ailuropoda melanoleuca. The sequence goes on along the minus strand of NC_048221.1, from coordinate 34,894,777 downwards.
TACACATTTTATTTGGGTTATCATCTGTCATTTTCCACTCACTGTAAAATCAATGAGAAGACACTTGTTTTTAGTTCGTTCACTGTTGAATCACTAGTGGCATGAATAGTGGCTGGCATAGAACATATCCGAAAGAAATGGTAAATAAACAAATGGAATCCATCTTAATTTATTCCTGGCCTGTTGAACTGTGCCTCCTGAATAAGATACCATAGACTGACCACATGGGTCACAGATTCAATAGGGCTTCACACGCTTATTTAGCTTGTGTAAGTGTGGGTCGGCCCCAAATCACATTGAACAAAATAGCAATCTGAACAAAAATATAATAGAAATAGATTCCATTTCCTTCGAGAACACACACAAAAATGCGAGTGTATGCTTTAGGCATTACAAATAATTTCATTTAATCTTTTTTCTGACCCTCTCTTGTACTTAAAAGCATGTGTTGTCCCTTGCTTACTCCCTTGACTCTCTGACTTTCCCAGAAATGACTACTTTTGGTTTTCCTGGTCTTATTATCTTCTGAGCCTCTACTATTTGTCCAGATCATCTCAATTCTAATCCTTTAATTTCATTTAGCAAATACGAGTGGAAAGAATGAAAAAGAGAGATAAACCTCCAACACAGAGATTGTGCACAAATGTAAGTTATTATGAGGACTAGACATTTGTCTCTTATGATATAACCCTGGAGAGTCTGCTGGGCAACCTTGCACACTTGCTTCTCTTCATGGAAGCAGATATTCCTGGGCTTATGTGTTGTGGATGCATGGAAGGGTTGTGGGGATCTGGTGATTTTCTCTGAGAATCTTCGTGATATTCTTATTTAATCTTTTGAGTACCATTTAAAAACCAACATATTCATGTACCTCTTTCCTGAATGCAGTACCGCACCCCCGTATATAGGTAGAGACACAGATACAGATGTTATCAAATGATATATGTGATCTGTATTTACAATCGAGATGATAGAAAGGGTTTCTATCTATATATCTATACCTACCATCTTTTTAGAATTTATATACCTCAAAATATTTTTCAGAGTTTGTGATGAATCAGTCTCGGTAGAAAATAAATTCCAACTTCCCATATGCTTTATTTAGTCTTTGTTGATTCATGTGGTAAGAAACTTGACTCAGACTGGTTTAAGCAAAAAGAAAATTCATTGGCTCACCTAAGTAAAACGTGTGTGGGATGATGTAGGCACAGTATGATTCAAGAGCTCAAATTGAGTCAAATAAGCCCCCACTTTTTCCAGAATCCTACTAGGGAGACTACCCCAATTCTGTGGTAACAAAATCTGTAGGTGCCTTCCTTGGGTCCTCCTCGGGTCTTATTTCAGACCAGCAGAATCTGACTTCCACATTCTAGCATCTGTACCACTTTGCCAGACGGTATCCTTTTGTGACTGAAACATCCACTCTGCGGTGCTCAGGGCAGGCCAGAGGTAACAGGGATGAACACGCCCAAGGAGCAGCCCTCTACCAGTGACCGACAGGGACTGATGTGTACCCCTCTGGTGGACTAATTTGGAGGTTCCTGCTCTCCACTGACTCTGTGTCCCCCCAAGATGAAGCTCCGATTCCCCTCCATTGTACCTTGCTTGATAACATCAAACAATATTTCCTGAGATCACTTCTCAAATAAGCCATTTACACTCAAATCTTGATCTCCACATCTGCTTCTGGGAGATTCCTTCTGGTTGAACATATCATAAACCTTATCCTGATTGGACAAGTTGGGACCATACCCCATCCCTGCATCAGTCACTGTGTTGGCATTGGTGTGCTCACTGCTTTGATTTGGATCACATTCTCTACTCCTGGAGCCAGAACCCAGCCAAAGTAAATGCCTGTGGACTGAGAGTGGGGTGAGGATGATTCCAAATGACACCAAGGGAAATAAATCCCAAGTAACCCAGAAAATAAAATCAACAATGACCACTATTACCTCTGTCTGCTATATACAACAGGCAAGTCTATTAGTATGTTCAGGTTTTAGGCCCCAGGCATCATATCTAGTGGCCAGATCAACTTTCTTTGATGCAGATAAGCTAGATTAGAGGTTGGGCTAACTCCAGCTGCTCACAGTTGTATACAGATAAGCTTTTATTGGAACCTAGCTACACTCCTTTACTTACTTGTTGCCTATGGTTGTTTTCATGCTGTAACAGGGAGGTTGAGTAGTTGCACGAGAGATCTTATGGCTCACAAAGCCTACAACATTTACTATCTGGCCTGCTATGGTCTGATTGTTTGTGTTTCCTCAAAACTCACATGCTGAAATCCTAACTCCCTTATAAAAGAGGTCTCAGAAAGCTCCACAGCCCCTTCTGCCAGATTAGACAAAAGAAGACATCTGCCACCTTAAAGAGAGACCTCATTCTACCATGCTGGCACCCTGATCTCAGATTTCCTGCTTTCAAAACCGTGATAAATAAACCTCTGTTGTTTACAAGCCACCAGTCTATGGTATTTTGTTCTCGCAGCCTAAACTAACGAAGACATGACCTTTGCAGAAAAGAATTTGCCCACCCCTGTTGGACTTCAAGATGTTGTCTCTTAGGTTCCAAGACAGCGTGTGAAGAAATATTATTTTCAACCCTTCTTTCTCTTTATCTGTTCTCTCCCAGAGATCTCCATGGGAGGAGGAGTACCTGAACAAATGGTGATTAACTTCCAGATTCAACTTGTCATACTTCCTCAAGCAAGAACTTTGTATTAAATCACAAAACCCTCTAGCGAATCTTGACAGTAGCTTGGTGCCCATGGTACTGCTAATGGAATATACTTCATATAAAATGCACCCTGAGCTCTTCTAAACACAGTTGTCACTAGTATGATTAACTCATTGACATTCCCCACATTCAGCCTGAGAGAATGAGTTACTGTAAGGCAAATGTTGGTGGGTTATGAACCTAAAGTGAGAATCTCAGGTGTGTAAAAATTAACTTTATTCCTATGAAATCTTTTGATTTTATGACTCAAGAATCCCCCAGAGAGAAAAATTAACCTAGCCCTTTCTAGGATTGTCTCAGTCCAGTCCAGAGATTTTTATTTGTTACCTTTGGGTTAAAACTCAGACTCATTCAGAAGATCTCACAGAATCATCTTGAGGTTCTCTTCTTCTGCCTAATTCACTCCTGATTTTAAATGTTCCAGGGTTAAGACAATCGTTGCAAGATGCCACTGGGGACACAAGTATAGATTCTGGTCTTATTCTGTCTTCATACTTGGAATTTTTTTGGAGGGGGGGACACATTTTTTAATATCTGCACAACTTGTCTTGCTCCCATCCTGTATAATGTGGCACTTTACCCTTCATGGCTTAGGGTCATTGGCTCCGAGCTGCTCCGCCCCTTGAGATGATCAAAGTTTTGCTTTAGCTCTGATCCTGAGGCCTTAGGGTCATTCTCCATCCTTCACGTTCTTGCCCCCAATTTCATTCAGATTTTTGGGACCAACCTGGGTTGTTCGGGTCTCTCCTATAGGTCTGATTGTCATCCTTCATCTTTTCAGGGTCCACAGAAATAAAGAATTACTCTTTTCTCTCACACCTTGTTTGCAACTCTTTGAGACTACTAATGACTAGAGTTTGAGAATGAATTGGCAGGATGCCAATCCTCTCTAGTCCTAGATCCTCAAATTAAAATCAGTTGTGAGGTGGTTTCCTTTCTCCATCACCAGGGTTGGCTCCAGGAAAAAGAAACAGAGTGAATGTCTCCTGCAATGTGTCTTCTCTCTTCTCATCCAAATTCTTTACTCCAACTACACCTTATAATCTGGGGACAGGGAGAAAATATCTTTTCCTGCTTGCTCTTCCTTTTGGAGGCTGAGGATGTTCCCTTTGTTCTCAGCTGTGGATTGTCCTCTGAAATTGGTGTTCATCCATCTGGTTGCTAAGACAAATGGTCGGCTGCTACACTGGGAGGTAGGAAGTAGCACTTCAGTTAACACTTCAACAAAATTTTATTTTGCTACACTGAATAAGAGGCTGTTTTCGGCATCCAAAAAAAGACAAAGGATTATCCTAACTGATAATTAAAGTTAGCATTTCTTGTCTGCAAAGAATAGGCTAGACCTTAAGCAAAACAATTCATAAACCTCCTCTAATTCTCAAAAATCCCTATGAAATAGATGTCTCATAATCCTCATTTTTAGGGGGGATGACTTTTTTAAAATTCAATTTTCTCTGGAATTTATTGAGCTTAATAAAACATGTAAATGTCAACCAGACAGAAAATACATTTGTAGCTGAATAAATAACTAAAATTGATTATTCATAGACAAATACAATGCAGACCAAAACAATCTATAGTGATAACAATTTTTGTTTTCCTCCCATCACAGAAATAATTAGCGCTTGTTTACAAAATTAAAATTTTCTTTCTTCTCCAGCTTTAACGAGGTATAATTGACAAAAATTGTATATATTTAAAATGTACAACTTGATGTTTTGATGTATGTATACATTGGGAAACATTCACCACCTTCTAGCGAATTAACACACCCATCTCTTGGCATTTTCTTTTTTTTTCCTCCCTGCCTCCCTCCCTCTCACTCCCTCTCCCTCTCTCCTTCCCACTCTTCCTTTCTTCCTTCCTTCCTTCCTTCCTTCCTTCCTTCCTTCCTTCCTTCCTGTGAGAATGCATAAGATCCACTCTTTTAGCAAATGGCAAATATACAATACCGTATTGTTAACTATAGTCACAATGCTGTATTAGATCTCCAGAATTGATTCATTCTGTATAAATGAAACTTTGTACTCCTAACCAAGGTGTCCTCATTTCCTCTCCCAGTCCCTGGGAAACACCATTCCACTGTTTCTATGAGTGACTATTTTAGATTTCACACATAAGTGAGATCATATAGTATTTGTCTTTCTGTGTCTGGCTTATTTCACTCAGCATGTTGTTTTCTAGGTGCATCCATGTTACAATATCAGAATTACCTCCTTATGCAAGGGTGAATAATGTTCCAGTGTGTGTGTGTGTGTGTGTGTGTGTATTTCTATATCTCACATTTTTTATTCATTCATCTAGTGATGAACATTTATTGATATGTTGTTTCCATATCTTAGCTATGAATAATGCTCACATGAACATGGGAATGCATATTCATATCTCATTGAGTTACTAATTTCATTTGCTTTGGATGGGGGGGCAGAAATTTGAGAAAATTAAAAGGGATCATTTAAACAAGATCACATGACCACTAACTATGTGGCAGAGAGAGGGCTTAATCCCCAGTTTCTGGCTTTCTCACAAGTGCCCTTAACTCTTAAATGATACTACCTCCCTTGTGATGTTAACAACCCATATTTCTATTTTTTGTTTTATAGAAACATGATTTTGCAAAGAGTCTTTATGGATTCCAGTAAGACTTGGCAAATGACCCGTTCATATGTGAGAAGAACACCTATCAGCACTGATCTATTGTTGGGTTCATATATGTCTGCCCTTAAAACTGTTAGTTCCTTAATGGCAAGAATGTAAATTACCATCATATCCCTGGGGCCTGGCATTTAGTAGGTAGGTAGCACTCGAGTGCTGCATGACTGAAGAAATCAAGCATCAATAGGAAGAGGTTCTATGAACCGGAGGCATCCTCAACTCTCACAGAATAGCGTTCATTTTTGGTATATACAAACGTTGGATATATACTTTTAGCCATATTCATGTATTTGTTCAAAATGACCATGGATGTCATCTTTGAATAGGGATATCAATGATTTCCAAACATTTCACCCTTCATTCATCCACCCAACTTTCAGTAATGCCTGCTGCATACATGATTCTGAGCCATGTTCTGGGGACATAAAATTTGCCCTTGAGAAGCTCTCATTCAACTGGGGGAGCCAGAAAGGCAAAGAACTAATTTCAATGTAATATGATAAGTACAAAATGAGAAGTATGAATAGAAGGCTGTGGGAACCTAAGAAAGGAGTAGCTTCTGGCCCATGGAAATGTTCATGGAAAAGTTAAAGAGAGTGAATTTCCAGAAAGAGTTGACAAAATAATATAGAAATTAAGAGCACTAGTGTGGTAGTCTTCATAAAGATATCCATTTCTAATCACCAGAACCTGTGACTATGCTTCCTTACATGGCAGGGGGGACTTTGAGGATGTGATAAATTAAGAACTGAGATGGAGAGATTATCCTGGATTATCCTGGCGAACCTAATGTAATAGTAAGAGTCTTTTTAAGAGGAAGGCAAAAAGGTAAAAGTTAGAGATGTGAATGAGGAAGCAGAGTCCCCCCAATGAGAGGGGAAGAGAGAGACAGAGAGAGAAAGAAGGAGGGAGGGAAGGGGAGATAGGAAAGAGAGAGACAGGCAGACAGACAGAGATAGGGAGACAGAGAGACAGAGAGTGATTTCAAGGTACAACATTGTTGGTTTGGAAGATAGAGGAAGGGCCATGAACCAAGGAATGCAGGCAGCCTCTAGAAGCTGGAAATGTCAAGGAAACAGATTCTATCCTAGAACTTCCAGAAGGAATGTAGCCTGCTGACACCTCATTTTTAACCCAGTAAAATTCATTTTAAACTTCTGACCTCTAGAGCTATACGATAATATGTTTGTGTTGGTCTGTTCTAGCAGCAATAGAAGACTGATAAAGCTACTTTGGAGTCAGAAAGTCCCGATTAGAATTCTCACTCTGCCATTTGCAAGACATGTATCCTCAGATGGGTGTCCCTTTGCCAATGGACAAGTATCCTTGGATGGGTGTCACTTTGCTGGTGGGCATACATCCTTGGAATGGTGTCACTTCGTTGAGCTCCACTTTGTTTCCCATGTTCCTTCCTATGCCTAATAATGACACAACGTCCTAGGGTGTTGATCGTCATGGTACTGGGCCTGCAATGTGCACTGAACAAATACGAGCTACCAAGGAGATCCTTCATTAAAGCCTTGAGACCTCCACAGAAACATTCCAGGCAGAGGGAAGAGAATATGCAAGACATCATCACATCATGAGCAGTTGAGATACAGTGAAAACTTTGTTCGGGCTTCAGTAAAACATGCAGGGTGGGAAAAATCAGATATAAGGCAGAAGGAGTATGAAAGAAAACAGATAGTGAATGCCTTGTATGGTACCTTAGAGAGTTTTAGCTTTGTCTGGTTGACTAGGAGTGATCTTTAAGAGAGGGAGGGTCACGATGAGTTTGGGTATTTGGAGAGGTAACTCTTTTGTTGGTAAAAAATATATATATAAAAATAGAGACTTGTTTAAGGTAAATAATGTAAAGCGCCTTGCCATCTTACAAATAATGATGATTACTGTCATCGTCATCATCAAAATGCAAGTATTTTGTGAGTACTTACTTTATGCTAGGCACTATGCTAAATATTTTCCAAAGGTTATCTAATTTAGTGATCCCAACAGCCCTATACCTTAGTACATCATTAACCTCAATATACAGAAGGAACCAAGGAACTTTAGTTAGAAAGTTAAGTGACTTGCCCAAGTTACCCAAGAGGTAAGGTGGACAAAGGAGATTTGAGTCCAAGCTACTTAAATGCCAAAAGTTATTGTTTTACCTGCTGTGTAGTTTTTCACTTCTATCACTCTGGGGCCATCTCATAAGAGAAGCCACCTTTTGATGAAATCCTTGGGTCCTTAAAAACTGAATTAGGGCTCCATGAAGGACCCTCACCCTATCCATCCCATCTTATTTTATGTGATCCATACAAGAGCCAGTTTCCAGTATAATAGTTTCTCTATGAGCTTATTCGTCAATCTCGCACTCTTATATGCTAGAGACTGTTTAACAACCGAACATCTTTATGGCTGTGGATTTATGCCCTTCTCTGTGTTCAGCAGAGGAAATAACAGCCATTGATGAACCAGGGAAGCACTGATGATGCTGGTATTCTAGAAATATAGCCAATTAAATTCATTGGGTAGAAATGAACCCTATCATAACTGTTGCTGGTGACAGAGACTGCTGTTTGTCTTGGTAGAGGAAATAAATATAATCAGCTTTTGTTTTCTGAAAGCACATCAGAGACAGTATCTGCCTTTCTGGGTCCAGAAGATGTTCTGATACCAACTTGGTATCTTTCCTTATGTGAAATGAGTGAGAAGGAGATTGATGGAAGGAGCTCAGGTTATGGCAGTTATATGAGATGTCCTTTATTAGGGATTGTAAGGGAGAACTTGCCCAACTTCAGTCATATACCCTTAAACACTGCTTCCAAACCCCCAGATAGCAAGATCAAGAAAGGATAGTATGGAATCTGAGGTTGCAAACTTATGGCCAAAAGAAATTGAAGAGCAACTTCAAAGCCAATGAGAAACACTTATGGTTCCTATGCCAAAATAAGTAAGGTAAGTTGAAAAGGAGAAATGGAAAAAGAAAAAGGAAAAGGAAAAATATGTATTTATGGACTTCAAGACATAGGAAGGTTGTAGCTTATCTAGTTTGGGGTTAGCAAACAGGTGACATTTGGTCCATTATATCCCATGCAACCCTGCAGGGAAGGATCTGGAGATTGATCCCTGACCTCAGTTTTCTCCCTCCTTCCAATTCTCTGCTTGTGTTCTCTGTTGGTTGAACAAAAAGGACAGCCAGGAAATTTGGAAGCCCGTGATATCAAACATACAGGTCCTCCCGGAGGCAGAGATATGGTGAAAAGTAGGTAAAGAAGGGGAACAGAAGGGGCGCCTGGGTGGCTCAGTCAGTTAAGCATCTGCCTTCAACTCAGCTCGTGATCCTGGGGTTCTGGGATGGAGCCCTGTGTCGGGCTCCCTGCTTAGTGGGGAGTCTGCTTCTCCCTCCTCCTTCCTTTTACCCCTCCCTTCTGCTTGTGTATGCTCTCTTTCTGTCTCTCAAATAAAAAAAAATCTTTAAAAAATTAAAAAAAAATAAAAAGAAGGGCAAAAGTGAGACATCTACAGCACTGTGGGGAAAAGTTAATCTTAGTGTAATAATGAGAAAGGATTCTTAAGTCCCTAGTGTAGTAACAGGGTTAGATGAAGTCATCTGATAACCTGTGTATCACACTAGGACAGATAACTTAGCTCCTTGGTGGCATCGCCTTCTATTTGTAGAGAATCAGGCAGTGGTCTCTTATTAAAAGAAATAATAAGTCTTTCTTCTGTCTTATTAAGCCAGTAGTTCATCCTAATAGATACTTGGTGACAAAGATTTTACTGTTGTGCATGAGCTAGACCCAAATTCAGACACAGCTTCGGGAAAAGCACGCTGAATAAGTTACAGGCCCACTTGCCTTCATCAGTTGGCAGGTCTGACTCCCATCTCCTCTTCATCCTTCCTTCTTGAATATTTCCTCAGCACATTTATACCATACTATTCACTCCTTAGACTAAGCTGTATAGCTGTTTTTGAACATGGGGAACACTCCTCAACCTTATGAGAAGAAATGAAATACTACCACCTCACTCATTAAGCTTGACACTCACGAAAGGTTTACTTTTGTATAGATATGTATACATACTATACTCCAATAAAAAGTTAAAATTTGCTAGCTTGAAAAAAGGGATGTCTCCACATAAAATTTAAGCATCCATTGTTTTCAAATATTAAAATGTGGTTATTTTAATATAGGTAATCAGAAAGTATGTTTCTGTTAGAACAAAAAAAATGTGATTTTAGTGGACACATAGATCTTTGTCTTCTCTACTCCACTTTCTTTGGGGGATCATTTCTTCCACTGTCTCTATGACTTTGGCTCCCCGAGCCTACGGATAATCCCGTAATCCGGTTCTGTCCAATGTACTCCCTTCTTCTGGCCACAGTGACTGATGTGAGAATGGATACTCAACTCAAGGAGGCCAATAACAGTCTTCCTTGGACATCTCTGCTGGAAATCTGAAGAAGGTGCATCCCCTTTGCTTAGATAATAAATCATCAGAACCACTGACTATACATGGGGCTCCTGGCTGTGGTCTATCCAACTGCATGACAGGAGAATGAAAATGAGGCCAATGTATTACTGGAAGTGAAACTAGAGATGGAGGAAGAAAGGCAGCCACACATCATCTGAGCCCCTGGTACCTGCTATGCCTAGCATGTCAATATCTTTTATGCTTGACTCCACTCCCGGACTTCACAGCTCGATGAGCCAATATATTCTCTTTTTGCTGGTTTGGGTCATGTTTCTGCCATTTGTTTCATTTGTTTATTTATTTTTAAAAAGATCTTTATTTATTTTTTTGAGAGAGGGAGAACGCACAAGCAGAGGGAGGGACAGAGGGAGAGGGACAAGCAGACTCTGTGCAGAGCATGGATCCCAACATGGGACTAGATCCCAGGACCCTGAGATCATGACCTGAGCCGAAGTCAGACACTTAACCCACCCAGGTGCTCCATGTTTCTGCCACTTGTAACCAAAAGAATTCAATCAATATAATGGTACAAGTAGTGTTGCTATATTTGAAATAATTATTAGGTTTCTTTTCTCCCAAGGCTTCTCCCTTGGGAACAGAAATTAAATAATTATCCCAATATTTTCCAATCTCATTGAGCCTCACATTAAAGGAGAAATGATCTTATATGCATCAGCAAACACTAAGCCCAATTTCCATATCCCAGGATCATTATTGTTTATAAAGTGTAGATAAAGCCCTAACAAGATCATAGAACCTTCTGGATTTTAGATTCTTCCCACACACTGGTCTTGAGACTCTTGACTTGGAACTTGCCCCTGAGACTACATTTCTGAGAAAGCATTTCAACTCAGTAGAATTCACCTCAACTTACTGGGATTTGTAGGGAGAAAGGGAAAGGCAACACCTCTTCAGTTGGAGATGCAGAGGAAAGCTGGTCAGACAAGGGTTGCTCCCAGTTGGAGAGGGGGCAATGACTTTATAGAGGCAGGGAACGTGCAACATGTATGAAATGCTATTAGGAGTTATAAAAAAAAAAAGAAGTTGAGATAAATTACTGACAAAGAACAATCGTCAAAATATACTATTAGAAAAAAGCAAGTTGCAGAGCATTGAAGAAATAAGAATATGCAAAACTACTGATTTCTGTATGTCTATTTGTGTGTTTATGTATGTACAGGCATAGATTCATACCTAGAAAAAAGTTTGAAGTCTATGCCAGCACTTAAACTTTTTTTTTCTGTGAAGGACCAAACTGGAAATATTTTAGGCTGTGCAGGCCCTATAACAGTTGCTGCTGCATATTATTCATGTTTTTACTTTTAAATAACCCTTTCAAAATGTAAAAAGATTCTTAGCTCATGGAATGTACAAAAATAAAATCTAGCCTGTGGGCTTACTGGCTGTTGACTCCTAATCTGGGGCTTGGTTAGCTATGGTGAAGGCAGTGGCCCTGGGAAGAGATTTTAGGGATTTTTTTCCCCCTTTATATGCTCTCTATTGTTTGAATTTTTTTTTCTTCCAGGAATGTATTCCTGAAATGTATGTGCAAAAAATAATGTGTGATAAAATAAATGAATGGGAAAAAGCTTGGTGCATAGTAGGTATTCAAGATTATTTGCTGAATAAATGAATGAATTTTAAATGAATGAATAACTAAATACTCAAACAAATAAATGAATGCATGGGTTCATGTGCTTCCAGCCCTTTTCCTATGTTTTGTGTGGAAGCAAGGAAGTTGCTTGTGAAATCCTAGGGCTAACAGCATGCACTATGTAAGATCACATAAACTACTAATTTTTATGTTTTCCATCATTATCAGTTCCATAATATTAGTACAGGAAAACCTGTTAAAATGTCAATTCTTTGCAATAAAAACCCTTTTGCCTAATGCATTCATCTTTGATTTGTATCAGGTTCTGCTACAATACACCAGAGGAAAGCTTAAAATAATATTTGGTTACTTCACATTTTATTCCAGGCTTAAGTGGGCATTGGGCCACGAATATTTATTCATATTAAACCTACTTGTCTAGGTATGAGCTGCTTTGCAGGCTCAACATATCAAACAGTTTTTTAGAATAAGCACTTTAAACCTTCTTGGATTTTTGCAAAAATCTGTTGTTCAACGGCCTCTTTGCAAAGAAGCAAAAATGAAACATGCACGTCTGTGTCCTTGTGGAGAAAGGAGACTGTCTACTTTTCTTTAAAATGCTGTTTTTATACTAGTAATGTAAATTTCATATTGTCCTTGAGATTAGTGTCTAAATGGCTAGCAGTTGTTTAAAACACCTCACCATGCTTTCGTACCTATCCCATGTGGTTTCACAGAATAGCATATTTATCATCATCAACATAAATCTCATTAAAAACACACATTAGGCACCCATCTGTACTGTCTGGGTACCATATCAAAGGATTTGGGGAAAAAGAAAACCAACAGTGTAAGTCTGGGGAGTCCTTTAAAAGTCACCATCAAGACTGATTTTAATCCTGCAAGAATTCCATCTCTTAAATATCTAGATTTCCCCCCAGTGTTATTGAGCTACAATTGACATACAACATTACGTCAGTTTAAAGTGTAGAATGTGAGGATTTGATAATGAAATACCTAGACTGCCCCCCTTTGTTTGTAGGAAGTCTGCACTACTCAGTTGATTTCCCAATTTTATTTTCAAAAAAATATTTGCTGAGGTCCATATTTCACTGTTCTAGGCTTAGAGTTACCATTGTCATAGAAGAGCTTCCTTCAGCTATAACTGATGCTGTTAAATTTACTGCACTGAATGCCATTTAAAATAAATGCTAAAATACAATATTAGCTGTCTGTGAGCAAATATCCCACTACAATATGTGAACTACCTAATATTTTCTTATCGTCCTAAAAAAGTGCGAATTAAATTATAAGATAATGAGAAACTAGCGGGTTGTAGTAATTCCAAATGCAGCAAATCTTCACCAGTGCTTAAAAATTTTCAGTGACTGTGAAAAACAGCAGAATTATTCGAGCCTTGAAGCTTTCTCCCAACTACCAAAAAGGACCCAAAACAAACAAGCATAGCTAAGCGTTTCATCCTGGAAGCGGCTTATTGAGTTAATAAGACAAGTCAATTAATGTAATGCTCTGTTGCTTTGGGATAAAACATGAAAATGGAAAAATGTGGAGTTGTTTACCGTATTAGGATCAAGCAACCAGGAAGGTGCTGAAAAAAATATCCTCCTCTCGCCAAGTCTTAGAGAAGAACTTGACACATGGCTTCTGCTATGGACTGAAATGTGTTCTCCCCAAATCCATCCTGTTAAAGGACTAGCCCCCAGTGTGACTGTATTTGCAGACAGGGCCTATAAGGAGTAATTCAGTTTACATCAAGTCTGAAGAGCTGAGCCATGATCCCATGGGTTTAGCATCCCTATAAGAAGAGACACCAGAGATCTTACTCTCTTTGTTTACCGCATGAGAATACAGTGAGAAGGCGGCCATCTACTAGGTACGAGGTGGGCTCTTGCCAGGAATCGAATTGGTAGTAGCTTCATCTTGGATTTCCAGCCTCCAGAACTGTGAGAAAACACACTTCTCTCATTTAAGCCACTCAGTCTGTGGTGTTTTGTTATGGCAGCCAAAGCAGAGAAATGCAGTTTCCACAGGTATTCTGTGTAGTGGTCTGGAGAAGAGGCTGTGGTGAAGACCAGCTGGGAGTTCATCGCCTGGGTCTCTTCTCCTTCCCAGGCACACAGCTGGACTACATTTCCCAGCATCCCTTGCAGGTAGGTGGGGCCATAAACTGGATTTCTGTTGTATTTTATACCACTTCCAGAGCTGTCCCTTAACAACTCTAGAATGGTCCTCTGTGCTTATCCTCTTCCCTCTCTGCTGATCGGAAGCAGAGGCACAAATGGAATTTTCCGTGGGCCCAGAAATGGCAAAGACTCTCAGGTATTTTTAGCCTTGAGTCTATGAGCCTTGGCCTATGGATAAAATTCAAGCAGTCCATGAGTTTGGTTAGAAAAACACTGTTTCTCTATTTTCATGAAATTCTGCTTGGTTAAAAACATTACATCTCTATTTTCACTTAAATTTAGCATTTTCTTCTATTATGAATGTAGGCAAATAACCACAATGGTTGAAGCACTTTCTATAACTTTGTCACCTAGGGAAATCATAGATATTTCATGTCACATTATAGTTGCAGATATTTTCAACATATTTTGCATTTAGCACTGTTTTAAAATTATGATAGTTATTAAAACTGCTGCTGGATTTTACTATTTAATGCTTTAATAAAGAGGCACATATATTACTACATCACATCAAAGAATATTTTGATTACTGAATTTCAGTATAATTTTCATTGAATCCTATATATTTTATTTTATATATCTGAAAACTATTATCCTGAAAAAGGGCTGACAGACTTCACCAGACTTCCCAAAGGATCCAGGGCACAAAAAGGTTAAGAATCTCAGTACTCCATGGAAGGAGCCTGTGGCATGAAGGGGAAATAAACATTTGTTGGGTTAACCCACTGAGACTTTGAAATTGTTTGTTATATTTGTTAATCTTTGCAAATAAAAGGGTCTATACCCCCCAAGACATGGGTCAGCAAAGTTTTTCTGTGCAGGGTCAGATAGTAAATATTTTGGGCTCTGTAGGCCATTGTAGTGTAAAAGCTACCACAGACTATATATGAGTGAACAGGCATGGGTAGTTTCCAATAAAACTTTATTTATAGGCCCTGGAATTTGAATTTCTTATCATTTTGAATGTCATTAATATTATTCTTTAAAATTCTTTCAACCATTAAAATATGTAAAAACTATTATTAGTTCACAGGCTATACAAAAGCAGACTAAGTTTGCCACCCCCTGAGCTAGGACACCCATCTGGTGGTACTTCTGCAAGGGCTGGGGAGGGTAATTGTGTTAACTGTTCAACTTGCTGGATGACTGAATGCAACATTGTATCCCTTTTGGACATATCCCTCGATGGCCATCTGAAGCAATTCTTCATTGTTTACTCTTTGTAAATCTAAATATCATCCTAATAACCCATATGTCCTTAATGTCAAAATTAATGGTTCCTCAGCCTGGCTATGCCTTTGAATAACAGGGAGAGAATCCAAAAACAAAAAACATCAAGGCCTTCACCCCGGACCCATTAAGTCAGAATCTCTGGGTTCTAAGTGTGTGCACTGGCATTCTCACAAAGCTCCCAGATGATCTCATGCACAGTAAGGGAGGGAACACTTCTCTGCACAGTGAAGCTGGAGATGAACGTTACCTGCATTCCACAATGGGGGCTTGAATGAAAATCAAGATTTCTTTCTCCGGGGTCTTGGTCTTCACTTTGTTTCATTTTTGTTAGGCTGAAAATGGCACATACCATTTTGGCTACATAAATATACAACATCTCCTGTCTTCTAGTACATACCATGTCATCAGAGCAGTGTTGGTGCCAAATACGATTGAATGGGCATAGCCTTTTGCTTGGAGTTTGAAAACTGGTAGTTTAAGGAATGGTTTTGGCCATTTGGTTCTTCTTCATTTTTTCTGACTTTTAACTTTTCATTTTTGTTTCCTCTCAGCCTCTCTGCCTCCATCCCTCTCTCTTTCCCTATTTCCATTCCTCTTCCCTTCTAACATATATTTATTGAGAATGTACTATGTACTTGATGGATGCTTTCCTGGATCCATGAGATTTGTTTTGGTTTTCCTCTGTATTGCCCTAGGGTTTTTCAATTATTTTCCAACCTTTAAAAATAGGGAGATTTCACTGGATTATTAGAGGAGATTGAGACACTGGACATTTCCACATGGTGACAGTCAGGTATGGCTGAGTACCAGGGTCCCTTTACATTGGTGGGGTGGGAGGGAAGGGCCAGTACCTTCTGGCTGAACTATAATCTCGCCACTTCCACACATCTTGTACACATGTATGTTTCTCATGTAACTGAAAGTTTTCACCCTTTAGACATTTGATCTGTGATCTCCTACTGGAGACACTGTTTTAGAAAAATATTTCATAATCTACACCTTTCGTCTCACACCTGCCACTCAGTGTTAAATTCTCACATGAAAACAAACTATTCTGCCCTCATCTATATCAGAAGTCTGCAACCTATGGGTCATACACCAAATCTAGCCTGTTTCTTACTCTTGTATATAATTTTGTAAATAAATTGTATCAGAATACAGCGCTGTCCATTTGTTTATATATTGTCTATGCTTTCTTTCAAGTGATGATGGCAGAGCTCAGTAGGTGCCTACAAAGTCTAAAACAATTAGTTTGACCTTCTAGAGAAAAAAAGTTTGCTAACCCATGATTTTGCTAGTTGGTGTAAGAAACTTATATATCTATACATTTGCTGAAACCAGACTGATTTCATTTTTAGCTTTTCATTTAGAGGTTTCATATTATTGTGGCATCTACTTACTTCCACATACCCCACTAAGCAACCTGGAGGGCCCTGCTTATCTATGAGAACCTAGCAATTTGAGTAACACAGAACAAACATGGAGAGATGTTACTAGCATCCGTGGTTGTTCTTTCACTGAGAAATTTTGCCTTCAAATTAATTTGAGTCACAGTCACAGTCACTTGTTTTCAGTCAACTGTTGAAAGAGTCATTAAGACTCTATTTCATCTTATTATCTAGGAGAACAAAATCATTGCCTGACGTTTCAATAAATTCCCATTTACTCCCAACCTGTGATGGAGGAAAACACTACTGGTTGGGTATCATTAGACCATTTTAAACACTATGATTGCAGCTAATTTACTTGACACATGTTTACATTCTGTGCTTATGTTAGGTCTCCAGTCAGCAGGAAAATGATGCAGTTTACTGGTTTACCGGGTGAGAGCACAATGCTTGATTCTAGCAAGATACCTATCACAGGGCTTCATCTTTCCCAGGAAAAGCTAGGCCAACCAGAAATTCTTTTTTTCTTTTTCTTTTTCTTTTTCTTTTTCTTTTTCTTTTTCTTTTCCTTTTTTTTTTTTTGAGTTTCCTCTTTTAACTCCAACTTCTCCCTACCCCTGCTTGACCAAGAAGGACTTGTTAAAATAAGATCTGTTCTCTCCACATTCTTATGCGGCAATACTTTCTCAATCTTCCTCCATCCTGGGAAATGGACTTTCTGATGAACCTCATGGACTGTGATTTTCACCAAGAGCAAATATAACATGCTATCATCCACCATGTTGGCCCATAGTATGAAAGTGTTCTGTGGAAAAGAGTAACTGTTGGTTTAATCACACATTTGTGTCTTCAAGTACCTTAGAAGGTGTCTAAGATTGTTCTCAAGACTGTGATGCGAATAATCCTAACAAAGATAATATGGTTAGCTTTACTAAGATATGTGTTAAGAGCCCTGAAATCTGAAGATCTGCTATCTTGTCATAGCTCTACCATCGAGAAGCCCTGGTGACCTTAGCAGAGTTGCCTCATTTATCTGGGCTGTGTGTCCTCTATTATTCAACATGGTTACCACCAGGTGCTGTCTGAGAACCCACACCCAACATTACTATGACTGTGGATGAGTCCAAAAGAGAGAAAGAGTGTAGCACTTTGTAAAGCACTCTACAAAGGGAAAGTGCTCTTAATCTGCTGCTCAGGAAGCCCTTGGTATTCCTACTGAACTTCCTTTCTGGTTTGCCTTAAAAGTCCCGAAAAGACATCAGTAAGTTTCAAATATCAGAAGAGGGGGCAATTTGAGCTTCGGTAAGGATAATGCATGCAAAGAATTAAAACACATCAAATACGTTGACTTCCACAAAGTCATTATGATACCAAAAAATGCACTGGTCACTTTGGAGGATGCTGGCAAAACATCTCAATAGCTTGAAAGCTGACAAACTAATGAGGAAAAATTCCTTTTAAGACAAGTATTCCACCCATTTCATTACTGGGTTATTTGTTTTTTGGGTGTTGAGTTTGATAAGTTCTTTACAGATCTTGGATATCAGCCCTTTATCTGATATGTCATTTACAAATATCTTCTCCCAATCCATAGGTTGCCTTTTAGTTTTGCTGTTTCCTTTGTTGTGTGGAAGCTTTTTATCTTGATGAAGTCCCAATAGTTCAGTTTTGCTTCTGTTTCCCTTGCCTTTAGAGACCCGTATTGCAAGAGGTTGATGCAGCCGAGGTCGAAGAGGTTACTGCCTGTGTTCTTTTCTAGGACTTTGATAGATTCCTGTCTCACATTTAGGTCTTTCATCCATTTTGAGCTTATCTTTGTGTATGGTGTAAGATAATGGTCCAGACTCAACACCCAAAAAACAAATAATCCAGCCAAGACATGGGTGGAAGACATGAACAGACATTTCTCCAAAGAAGACATATAAATGTCCAATAGACACATGAAAAAATGTTTCACATCACTTGTCATCAGGGAAATACAAATCAAAACCACAAGGACATACCACTTACACCAGTTAGAATGGCTAAAATTAACAAGATAGGAAACAGTAAATATTGGCAAGGATGTGGAGAAAGGGGAACCCTCTTACACTCTTTGTGGGAATACAGGTTGGTACAGCTACTCTGGATAAAGGTATGGAGGTTCCTCAAAAATCTAAAAATAGAGCTACCCTGCAACCCAGAAATTGCACTACTGGGTATTTACCCCAATGATACAGATGTAGTGATCCAAAGGGACACCTGCACCCGAATGTTCACAGCAGCAATGTCCACAATAGCCAAACTATGGAAAGATCCAAGATGTCCTTCAACGGATGAATGGATAAAGAAGATACAGTTCATATATACAATGTAATATTACTCAGCCATTAGAAAGGATAAATACCTACCATGTACATGATGTGGTTGGAACTGGAGGGTATTATGCTAAGTGCAATAGGTCAATCAGAAAAAGACAATTATCATATGGTTTCACTCATATGTGGAATGTAAGAAATAGCACAGAGAATCATAGGGGAAGGGAGGGAAAACTGAATGGGAAGAAATCAGAGAGGGAGACAAACCAGGAGAGATTCTGAACTCTAGGAAACAAACCGAGGGTTGCTGGAGGGGAGGTGGGTGGGGGAATGGGATAATTGGGTGATGGGCATTAAGGAGGGCACATGATGTGATGAACACTGGGTGTTATATGCAAATGATGAATCACTGAACACTATGTCAGAAACTAATGCTGTACTATATGTTGGTTAATTGAATTCAAATTTTTAAAAAAAAGACTCTCAATGAAAAAAAATTTAACTTGCAAAAAAAAAAAAGTATTCCAGTTAATAAAGAAGGAATGACAGAATTAAAAATATCACTATTTGCAACTGTTAAGAAATTAATGAATGAGTAGTGCTCATCAATGACTGGTAATCAATCATTAATGATCAATGACACCACAAAAAGAGGCAACCAGACATTATATAGCCTCCTGATGAAGGTAGACAACTTTGCTGAAGAAGTCCTACCTGAACAAAGAAAGAATAAAAAAATACAATGTGAAGCTGATCCAGCCTCTTGATCTAATTACTTACAGGAAATTCAAGGGACACGATCATTTTAAACAATACTATGGAGATGTAATCCACAAAGTGAAGACTTTGGGGAAATTCTACAGGACAGAGGCAATCCACTGTTTCAAATTATTTTGAGGAAAAAAAGAAAAGCAAGACAGAAGGGAAAACTGTAAGACTGAGGAAAGATATCAATCGATTGTTATTTATGGAACTCGAATTCATATTTGGATCTTGACTCAAGTAATTTACTGAAAAATTATAAGACAGTCAGGAAAGCACAGGTAACACTGATTTGGCATTTGGTGATACTAATGATTCATTGTTAATTGTTTATTAGTTTTGATAATCATATCATGATTATGTTTTTTTAAAAGATGCCTTCTCTTTTACGGTCTGATATATTTACAGATGAGATGATATGAGTTGCTTCAAAATAATCTGGGGTGGGGAGCGTTGGTGGGCATGTGGCCCCCAAAATAGATGGACTATGTAGTAGTATGTGTTCAAACTAAGGTTATGGGTAAACAAGTTTTCATCATACTATTCTATCTACTTCTGTTTATGCTTGAACTCTCCTATAATCAAAACTTAAAAAAGAAAAAACAATTGCTCCAGTATACAACAAGTAATGGATCTCCACATCCTCATTCCTGTTCAAGGACTGGGGCCTTAGAGCTGGCGGTTCTCAGAGCAGAAAGACTAGGGGGAGGGCCTCAAAGACTCACTTTTCTATCAAATGCTTAAATTAGGTTTTGAGTTGCCAACTCCGAAACCCAGAGAACTTCAAAGCCCCCTCTGTAAAATCCATGTCTTACATTTATACACATCTCAAATGTCACTGAAATCTGTTAAATATCTCAGAAGTTATACAACCAACATAATGACCATTATTTCCTTGCTAATTGGGAGGCAATCTCCAATAGACTTTTAGCCAAATCTATTTTATATCCTAAAATTTGTGTGGAATCAGAAAAGACCCAAAATCACCAAGGAAATGTTGAAAAAGAAAAACAAAGCTGGGGGCATCAGGTTGCCTGATTTCAAGCTATACTACAAAGCTGTGATCACCAAGACACTGGTAGTGGCACAAAAACAGACACATAGACCAATAGAACAGAATAGAGAACCCAGAAATGGACCCTGGGCTCTATGGTCAACTAATCTTCGACAAAGCAGGAAAAACATCTGGTGGAAAAAAGACAGTCTTTTCGATAAATGGTGCTAGGAAAATTGGACAGCTATATACAAGAGAGTGAAACTTGACCACTCTCTCACACCATACACAGTTAAACTCCAAATGGATGAAAGACCTTGATGTGAGACAGGAATCCATCAACATCATAGAAGAGAACATAGGCTGTAACCTCTTTGACATCGGCTACAACAACTTCTTTCATGACACATCTCCAAAGGCAAGAGAAACAAAAGAAAAAATGAACTTGTGGGACTTCATCAAGATAAAAAGATTCTGCACAGCAAAGGAAACAGTCATCAAAACAAAGAGGCAACCTACAGAATGGGAGAAGATATTTGCAAATGACACTACAGATAAAAGACTGGTATCCAAGATCTGTAAAGAACTTCTCACATTCAATACACTTGAAACAAATAATCAAATCAAAAAATGGGCAGAAGATATGAACAGACACTTTTCCAATGAAGACATACAAATGGCTAACAGACAGATGAAAAAATGTTCAGTATCATTAGCCATCAGGGAAATTTAAATCAAAATGATATTGAGATACCACCTTATGTCAGTTAGAATGGCAAAAATTGACAAGGCAGGAAACAACAAATGTTGGAGAGGATGTGGTGAAAGGGGAACCCTCTTACACTGTTGGTGGGAATGCAGGTTGGTACAGTCACTTTAGAAAACAGTGTGGAGGTCCCTTAAAAAGTTAAAAATAGAGCTACCCTATGACCCGCAATTGCACTACTGGGTATTTACCCCGAAGATACAGACGTAGTGAAGAGAAGGGCCATATGCACCCCAATGTTCATAGCAGCATTAGCTAAATTGTGGAAGGAGCTGAGATGTCCTTCAACAGACTAATGGACTAAGAAGATGTGGTCCATGTATGCAATGGAATATTTACTCAGCCATCAGAAAGAACAATTACCCAACCATTTGCAGCAACATGGATGGGACTGGAGGAGATTATGCTGAGTGAAATAAGTCAAGCAGAGAAAGACAATTATCATATGGTTTCACTCATTTATAGGACATAAGGGATTGAAGGGAGATCAGTAGGAGAAGGAGGGGAAGAATGAAGGGGGGGTAAATAGAAGGGGAAATGAACCACGAGAGACTACGGACTCTGGGAAACAAATTGAGGGCTTCAGAGGGGAGGGGGGTGGGGGATGGGACTAGGCCAGTGATGGGTATTAAGGAGGGCACGTATTGCATTGAACACTGGGTATTATACGCAAACAATGAATCATGGAATGCTACATCAAAAACTAATGATATGGTGACTAACATAATAAAAAATTAAAAAACAAACAATAAATTTTGCTTCTTAGATACAACCTTGAATAAATGTGAACATAAAGCTAGATTTCACTTTATTCAAAGAGAAAATTAATTTCATGTTCAGATTAAAATATTTGACAAAGTTTTTATTTCCATTTGTAGAATTTGTGGAGTTTATGTTAGGAGGCCAAATGGAATAATCCTAAAAAATACAAGATATGTCTCTAATCCTACTCTGGGATTTAAAAAATTGTCTTTGACATTTAGGACATTTTTGAATAAAATGCCTCCATTTCTCCTCTCTTTGACACTACGGTCAATGCATAAGCTGAATAATTATCTCATCAAAATCCCAGCCCATAAGAGGGAATGGTTCATGGGAGCCTGCAGAAAGCACGCTCACAGCGATATCAGCCTGTGACCAGCAGGCTGGGATATTATTTTTTAAAAAGTCTGGGTTGAATTGCTCACCTTTTCTACGTTAGTCTGGGGGCATATTTTATTTTGAAAAAGCCTGTAAATGAAAATAAAGTATTTTGAGAATTTTGGACTCTCCTCAAAACCATGAGAGACATCCTTGTGTGTACCAAAACTCGGTTTAGGAACCACGGACTTAGATCCCGGTTTTATGCCTTCAGCACTTGGAAGGGGCCAGCTCAAGAAAGAAAAACGGGAAAGATTCTTGGCTGCTTTTTGTGATGCCAGCAGTCCACAAGCTGCGTCGCCCCTGCAAGCGGTCAGCTCCTCAGTCGGACATCTGAAGCCCTTCCCATGGCTCGAGGCTCTCTTAACTGCTGTGTTAAATGCAGAAAAACAAGCAAGAATAAAAAACTCTTTCAGAAACATGAAAAAAATCCTAACTGGCTTGGAAGCTTTGTTGTTTTTTTGCTTTTCACCCGCTACCTCAAAGCACCACGGAACTATACAGTTGTTAAGGTCCTTCTAAGAAACCTATCATTACGGAATCTTAAGAGATGCTGGAAATTCTGAGAAATTCCGCACGTTCAAATAGTTTGTATTTAGGAAAAAAAATCCTAACAGAAACCTGCAAACATTTCCCGGGGCACTGGATAAGAGTATATTCTGCACTGCTGTCTTAAAAGTTGGGGGGAATAGGAGGGAGAGGCAGGTGAAAGGACCAACAAAAGCAGCTTGAACAGGCCTTTGAAGTGGTCTCTGAGCGGCGGTAAGTGCTGGCTGTCAGATGGAAATCCAGCAAAGTGTGGTGCCAAGTATTTACACGTCTTAATTATTTTTCCATGTGTTTATGGCTGTTGTTCTCAACAAGAGCAATCCCTCACCCTCACGGGCCACGTGGAAATTTGTGCAGTGATTTCTTGATGGCTATAGGGGTCGTGGGCTGCTACTCCTACGTGGTGAGCAGGGACAGACGCTAGATGCCTGAAGTGCATGAGATCTTTCTGCTCAAGGCAGAATTATTGTCTCAAAGAATTATTAATGTCGCAGTGATCATTAGTGTAAGCGAAAAATCCGTTTTAAATGATCTGAGCCAGGAAGTGAACTCAGACACAAAAAGAGAAATTTTTGTATGCTTTCAAAAACCTGAGGCCTAATTAATATTCCATAAAATTGACCCTTTTAAAGACTTTTTAAAAATTTATTTATTTATTTTGAGAGAGAGAGAGCACACATGAGTTGGGGAGAGGGGCAGACGGAGAGGGAGAAGCAGGTCCCCACTGAGCAGGGATCCCAGTTCGGGGCTCGATCCCAGGACTCCAGGCTCATGACCTGAGTCAAAGGCAAGATGCTTAACTGACTGAGCCACCCAGGTGCCCCCAAATTCATCCTTTTAAAGCTGTGAACAAGTCTATGGTTTTCAGTATATTCAAAAGGTTATATATCGAGATTGTAGTCTACACTTACGGTGAACAGAGCATAATGTTTAGAGATGCTGAATCACTGTTGTACACCTGAAACTAATGTAACATTGTATGTCCACTAAATAAATAAATAAATAAATAAATAAATAAATAAATAAATGGAAAGAAAAGGAAAGGAAAAAGAAAAGAGAAAGGCTGTGCATTGACACTATCTAGTTCCAGACAATTTTCATCAGCCCCAAACAACCAACTAGCAGTCACTCTCCCCTCCCCCTTCCCTCCAGCCCCTGGAAACCAATGAACCTCCTTTCTGTCTCTAGAGATGTGTCTATTCTGGACATTTCATATAAATAGAATCATAGGATACCTGACCTTTGGTGTCTGGTTTCTTTGACTCAACACAATGTTTTCAAAATTCACCCATGTTGGCGTGTGTATCCGCACTGCTTTCCTTTTTATGGCCCAGTGATACTCTGTTGTTGGGATGAGCCACATTTTGTTTTATCCATTCATCAAGTGACGGACATCTGTGCGGGCATGATTTTGATATACACTAAAATCACTCAGGAGTGTAACTAACATGTACATGGGGAAAGATTGTCCTGGTTTGTTCTGAACTTGATCAAGAATTAGTCACCATTTTGGAAAAATCATATTACCAATAGGAACATGGATTGTGGATTTGAGTCAGCAATAAAACCATTTGTTTCAGTTTTTATTTACAGATGTTGCATTGTTGGCTTTATGTAAATACACCTTTTCTGTTACTTCATTTGTATTTTAAAATATTTGTACACACACCCTTATGCTTAGTCTGTAATTTAAAATATAATACATTGACATTATCTGAATAAATTTTACTTCTCTTAAATCCAGATTTAGTCATCATATGTGTTTTCAAATCTTTAAGTATTTCATTACGTCTTCTAACATTATGTGCTAGAGCACTGTCAGATTAAAATAAAAATTATTTTATTATAAGTCAATTTTCTTGCAGTTCTCTTTTATATTATACTTGTGAATTACATTAATTTTTCAGAATTACATGTATAGGGAAGTCATATTATCCTTGAATTTCATTTCAGGAGGCTTAGATGATGTCCAGAGTGCGCATTGGATCTTGCAGGGTTAACAATCATTATATTAGGGCAGGATTATAAAGAGATAATTTGGTAGGGTGAGGTCTCGCTGGCTCAGGCCCCACATTTCTTTGATGGCATCTGCATGCACGCAGCATTGTTCAGCACTTTGGGGTATTTGGGACTTTTTGGTGTTGGACTCTGGGTAAATGCACCACAATGAAAAACTAATCAACAATGGAGGTGGCACCTCTGAGTTAGCACTGATTGTTCCCATTTAACAATTTTCTCCCAAAACAAAACTTCCTCCCAGAGCAAAGGAATATCTGAAGGTCTTTTATTTAGACATTCCTGGAAAGAGTGCTGAGATCATAAGCAGCACATTAAAACAGGAAAGTGAAATAGAGTTGAGAGATTTTTGTCCAGATGAATTTTCATTTATTGAATATCCCGCTACTCATATGTGTTATTGCCTCTAAAACTCTCGTTTGTAATGAGATCATAGCTATAATCTACCAAACCATTGTAAATGTAGTGGAGACATCCCTGGCTAAAATACTGAGTGACTTGCTCAGTTTTACATCTTTGAACCAATTCCTGCCTTCAATCATTTTGGTTTTGGCAGATTTGTTTTTCATCTGCATCCCGCTATCAAATTTCTGACTAGTTCATCCTTGCAGTTGAGGTTATACCTGACTGAACTTTTGGCCCAGCTCCCTAACAAAGGTCTGCTCATTTCTTAGAAAATTCCTCTGACTCCAGATCATTTCCATCATCACCTCATCATTGCTGTAACTGGCTGGTTAGTGATGGAGCGGATTTGTTTGCTAACTGACTTGCTTTGAAGAAACTGATGCCCCTGAAACTGAGAAGGAGGACCTATTTTGCTGGTAAGCATTACTTCGGGGGCAGTTATGGGACATCTGTACATCTGAACCAAGCAATCTGGATACAGGCAGTGTGAGTTGCTCTTGAGAGCTTAAGAATTTCTTGTATCATAAGAATCTGAATATAACCAATGATCTCCAATTCTATTTCCACTTTACTGAAAAGAAAGCAGACTCAGATTGTCCCCAATTCTGAGAAGTACAAGATCGTTTAGGCATAAATCCTCCTACAGAACTCCCAAGAGTTCTTGTCTGTTTGAACACCCTTCACAACAAGCAAATCACTACCTACCGAGAAAAATCTAATGGGTAAGTTGTTCTTATTTTAACTGAAATATATTTCGTTATATGGCCACACAGTCTGGGGTGCCTGGGTGGCTCAGTCGGTTAAGTGTCTGACTTTGACTCAGGTCATGATCTCAGGGTCCTGGGATGGGCAGGGAGTCTGATTGTCCTTTTCCCTCTGCCCCTCGCCCCAACTCGTGCATACTCTCTCACTCTCTTTCTCAAATAAATAAATAAAATCTTAAAAAAAAAATCTCGTGCACTCTTTAAAAGCTAATTTAATCCCTTTTCTAAGTGACAGAACTTCCACTATTTAAATACAGCTTTTCATTCTTGATCTGCCTATTCTTTCTGACAAATCTAAACAGCACGTCCTTCAACTGTTTCTAACCATTAAAACTGCTTTCCTCCACCTGAATATTTGATTGAACTAGATTTTAACATCCTACATCCTCAGTGACCATTTTGACTGTGGATCATTTGCAATATTGGCCTGCATGCTATGTCAATACCCTCCTTCATGTGGTTAATAATAAAACAAAGCACAGGACACAGCCAGGACAGAACTCACTTTTCTGCTACTAGGCATATTTCTCCAGGATATAATCATTCCATGAATTAGAAACATTTGAATATGGCTATTCATTGTGGTTATGAGCCCATGTGAACTTTTACTATCATCCAGCCTTTTCCATAACAGACTAGGGGTCGGCAAACTTTATAAAGGGCCCAGCAGTGAATATTTTAGGCTTTCTGAGCTGTAAGATCTCTGCTGCAGCAACTATTCAACTGCTGTGGTAGTGCAAGTGCCGCTATAGCCAATATGTAAACGTGGCTGTGTTACAATAAAACTTTATTTACAAAAACCGACAGTGGGACAGATTTACTGTAAGGGCCATAGTTTGCCAATTCTTGGCCAAGAACTCATACCTTGCTAAAGTCTGGACATACTATGTTCATCAATGTCTTGAAATCCTTCAGACTAGTTAAAGAAAACAGGCCAATGAGAAAGGTGTCTGGCATGACTTTTTTCCTGGTGAACACAAGTTGGTTCCTGGTGATCACTGTTTGCCTAATTATTCACAGAAATCCCTTAAATCACCTCTTGCAGAATCTTACCCTGGGCTGGCCTCAGGGTCACTGGTCTGTACTTTTTAGAATTCACTTCTTCTTTTAACAATTGTAGCTATAATTAACCAATACTAGACTTCGGGTGCCTCTCCCAGATACCTCAAAATTCCCCGTCACTAGTGTGGTCATTTTTTGATAGTTTGGTGATCTGAAAGTTTTGTGATTTCTCTCACAGAGGTGGTGATATGCTGGAGCCGGCTCTCACTGGCTGTGGGAGTCAATGGTGCCCATCTCTTCCTTACTTCACGTTGGTAGCTTGAAATCAGCTGTGGTGGGAGTATTTACAGTAAAGAAATCAATAAATGGTACAAAGCAGAGCCATCCCCCTCCCCTGATCACTGCACACTGGGTACTTGAACCCCTGAGGAGAAGTAGATGCTGTCTTAAAAATCTCTTCTTCTATCTTGAGTTTATTTCTTTCTGAACAATATTCCTTTCAGATGTTTTGGGTGGAAGATAATTTTTATTAACGTAGGAAGAAGAAAAGAGAAACAAAATAGTTGCTTGAGAAAAACCTGAATTCTCTATCACTTATACATTCCTGGCTTTAGGCAGATTTGTCCTACTTGCTTTGAACATAGCTACAAGATGCTTTTTAGGATGACCTTACTATTTCTGGAAGTCAATTTTGGTCCTTAATTCATTTAGCCTTTGTAATGATATTATTAGAGGTCTCTGTCATTCTTATACAGCCTTTCCTGATTATGTGACTTTCCTAGATCTTTCACTTATGCCCTTTAAATTTCCACACTGGTACTTTAGGCCATCATTTTCTCCTATTGGAATGATTTGGTGTTGTCTGCACAGAATATCATTTCTGAGAACCGCTTCAAGAAGTGTTAATGATTCTATAAATGACGACTAGAGATTAAGGTTCTTTGCTGCATTTTCTAGAATGCCATACTTATTTTACCATTTGGTGAAAGAAAATATTAGGATTAGAAAAAAATTTGAAATTTTCTCATTAATAATTCAGTTTAAACTTTGCTCATTGACAATGAGGTAGGTCAAATCAGAAGGGACCAAAAGCTTTCTCACTATGACTTACTCTTATGAGATGTGGCCGAGCCTTACTCTTGGGTTATCAAGATGGTCTTGGATAACTAAGCCTATGAAATGGCATCTATGGATGTAGTTGAGACCTGAATGTAAGCTCTCAATTTCTCCATAAAAGGAAAAGCAGAATTCACTGATCTCTGCCCAGGTTGTGACAAGAAAGTGTTCCATCTATGTTTACCAAATAGTTGAAAAACCTCCTTACTGGTCCCTTCAGTTCCACTTGTGTGCCCTTCCCATTGTTTTCCCTTTTTGGAATAGAGTGGTCATATTAATATTGCCTTAGGTGGGTCTCTCCATAAGAAGGCCCTGAGACAGGGATTTCAATGGACGTAGTTTATTTGAGAGATGAATCTAGGCAGTGCTGGTAAGGAGATGAGAACATGAGACAGGAATGAAGGAAACCCAATAAAATGTGTGTTTATGTGCAGGTTTTGGGCAGCTGGGCCTCGGTCCTACTTGGCATCTCTAGGATACTGTGCTGTCCAGTAGGGTAGTCACTAGCCACATGTTGCTGTCTATAAAATTAGATAAAAATCATTTTCTATGTCACAGGTGACACATTTCAAGTGCTCAATAGCCACAGGTGGCTAGCGGCTACCATACTGGACAGCTCAGATAAAGAATATTTTCACATTACAGAAAGTTCTACTTGACAGTCATGATAGAGAACATGCCTCAGAGTTGTCCCACATGGGAATGAGGAAGCTAGGAAATTTGTACATCAAGTTTCATCTGCCAGGGGTTGATGGTTGCTCTCCTAAATCCTTGAAACATCTGGTCTGCCCTGTATGTGTATAGGACAAGGAGAGGATTCGGATCGATACCAATAGTGTCTGGTGTAGTTATAAATTAGATTGTGTCACCCTTTGGCTAAAAACCTTTTTTCATCTCTTCCTGCCACAATTTAGATAAAACTCAAACTCTTCGTGTAGCCCCATGATCTGACTCTAAGCTTACTTCCCCAAACTCATGCCACTTTGCTCTGACTACTCTGCTTTGACAGCAAACTGAAAGAGACTTTCTCTCAGTCTTGCAAACACATAGAAGTCCCCCTCGGCTAAGGCCTTGGCGTAAACTAATCTGTCCACCTGCAACACCCACCCTGCTCACCCTCGCTCCCCGCTTGGCTCTCTGTATGGCTGTTTCCTGCTACCCTCCAGTTCTTGGACTAAATTCCACCTCCTCCAAGAGACACTCCCTGCTTATCCTTCCTCAAGCTCGTGTTTCCATCCCATTATTTACTTTCATGGCTCCTTTTGCATTTCTTTATCATGATTTATGATTACTTGTTCACTGTCTTTTGTCTGTTTCCCCTAGAATAATGTAAAATCTGAAATTATCTCCAGTACCTAGTACTGTCCCTAACATGTACTAACTACTCAATGGGTACTTGGTAACTGAATGAATGAATGAATGAATGTAAGCAGTCTCTACCAGTGCGGTAGCTATAAGAGTGGATAATGAAAGGTCATGTTTCTGCCGTAACAAGGGTCACATAGGAATCTGCTAGGACAATAGCCTGAATGACAAGAGGCTGGATGTGGGAAAAAAGGAGCCAGGTAATGACATTATGTGTAGTTGCTGAAAATTGTCTTACACAGCAGATGGCTCGGGTCATCAGCAGTTCAAGTTCTGGATGAACATTCTGGACACCAGCAAGGTGCCTTCTCTAACATGCAATTACTTGCTTGTGCCAATGCCAATGCTTGAATGTAAGTTATATTGACATTTTCCAGTGGCTTAAAAACATTAGCAGTGGTAATGGCAAACGGCAAATCTACAAAGTTGAGCAAGATCGGTCTAGTCCTTGAGCTTTCTAAAAAGAGAATATGAAATTATATTTTGGCTGTTAGTTACCTAGGCTTCTTTTTGTTTGCTTGCCTTGAGTGGGGCTAGCATTGACACAGGGAGCACCTAGGCGACATGCAATCGTAGGAATCTGTGAAGAAGACCACCACCACCACAGCTTACCTGCTGCTTTCCATTTATAAAACCTTTCCATTTTCTCTATTTCCCTCATCCTTCCCTAACCTTTAAATTTTGGGCACAATCTCCATTTTATAAACACGAAAACTCAGAGGGTACAGGCTTTTCTAGGTTATAAGTGAAGAACAAGGACTTGAATCTTTGGGGGAGCTTTTCTTTTTTTTTATTTTAATTTTTTTTTATTATATTATGTTAGTCACCATACAGTACATCCCTGGTTTCCGATGTAAAGTTCGATGATTCATTAGTTGCGTGTAACACCCAGTGCACCATCCAATACGTGCCCTCCTTACTACCCATCACCAGTCTATTCCATTCCCCCACCCCCCTCCCCTCTGAAGCCCTCAGTTTGTTTCTCATAGTCCATAGTCTCTCATGCTTCATTCCCCTTTATGATTACCCCCCCCTTTCTTTATCCCTTTCTTCTCCTACTGATCTTCCTAGTTCTTACGTTTGGGGGAGCTTTTCTGGCTTACAATCTTGGGGCTCTTTTCAATGGATAGAGTGCTTTATCAGCCTGAAATATGAAAGAGAGAAGAAATGTCTCATTGGGGAAGTGAATGGTGGGGGGTAGAGGTGTGAAAAACCTTTAGAGTCCATCAGTCTGGAGGAGGACCCAGATGAGGGGACTAAGAAACCAAGAATCTGCATGTGTGGGTGTGGAGCATGGAAGGAGAGGGAAGAGGCCATTCCGATCTGGCAGCCAGTTCGTAACATTCTTTATCCTAAATGTACAAGCTTCTCATATCTATTAGCACCAACTGGTGGGTTTTCCTGACTTGATACTGCCTCCTTCCAGTCCCTAAATTTTGCTCCCACGTCACCTTGTGACCCCCAGGTTGGAATCTACAGAAGTTCAATCAATTAATTCCACTCTAGTCAGTGGTTGACCCCTTTTTGCAACTGTGGCATGTCCCCAATCGACGACAGTTGAGATCTGTTGCTGCACCCACAGTATTCTCAGTGGAAAAGTAAGACAGTCTGCAGGTTAAGTGCAATGAACTTCAAACGAGCTCTAACTCCACTGCTTTTTCTACCACCAGAGGATGAGCACAAGGATGCAAATCTACGAGAATAATGTAACTTTAGGTCAGACTTGTAAACTGGTATTTCATGGACGGAAATAGCCTTTTCTTTTAATGCAAATACAATGGGTTATAAATATCCAAAATTTGGAGAATTTATACAAGCCTCTGTGTTTCTGGATTTTCCCCCAACAACAACAACAACAACAACAACAACAACAACAACAACAACAGATAAAACAGAACTGGGCCACACTGGCTCCCTAATGCTGCAAGGCCACAGTAGTCTGGGACCCAGTGTTGGCTGATGGAACCCTGTCGCGTCAGGTTTCCAGCCTCATCACTGGGTGCCTAGGCTTTAACAGGTGACCCTGGTTAACTAACTACTATTACCTGGCTAGCGTCTATAGGCACATATGCCTCTTAGGCCTTGTTTGAGAACTACCCTTGAGCCAATTATAATTCCTTTTCAGATGCATTTGCAGACTTTATTAATAGTAAGAAGCCACTTCCAGCCCACTCCGGAATGTATGGCCATGCATCCATGTACCGTGGCTAAATGGTTGACAACCACTGTCTTTTTTATTTTTAAGATTTTATTTATGTATTTGAGATTGAGAGAGAGAGAGAGAGAGCATACAAGCAGGGGGAAGCAGGGAGGGAGGGGTGGAGGAAGAGGGAGAAGCAGGCTCCCCGCTGGAAGCCCGATATGGGACTTGATCCCAGGATCCTGGAATCATGACCTGAGCTGAAAGCAGATGTTTCACCAACTGAGCCACCCAGGCTCCCGACAACCACTGTCTTAAGGCAAGTCTGGCCTCACATTTTCCTCGGCACGTACGTGTGAGTCTACTCTTGGGTTACAGCTTCTCTGAACAGGTAGGAATTAGGGCTGGATATACACTGCCTCGTCTATAAACACAGTCAGTTATGGCTGGGGTCCTGACTTTCATGTTCGATGATTGGTTATTATTATTTTTTAAAATAATGCAACTAGCTGCCAAAACAAATAAATGAGAGCTTAATGCTTGGTAAAAAGTGAAGCAAACTAAATAATGAATAAATAAATAAATGAGAGCCACTTGCAGACCAATGATGTGAGAGCATGCCACAACATCTTTACAAGGAAAAAAACCAACCCATCTACTCAAGCTAAAAGTTTGAAATCTTTAACGGGAAATATGTGCATGTGTATGTGCACGTGCGTGCATGCAATTAATGGTTTTCTTTTTAATTTATTTTGAAGTGTGAACATGATTCTATTTTATCACTTTGTACGATGACCATGGGCACTAGGCCATCCGATTCTATCACTGCTGTCTCTAGTCCTGGGTCCTCACTTTTCTTAGTATGTCTTATATCTTGTTTTCTTATATTTACATGCTAGACGGAGGTGGCTTGAGCCCTAGAATTTACTGGACACTAAATCTTTTATTTGGAAAGCAGACAGCTCACCAAAAGGGAAATGGTATACTTCTTTTGTCAAGCAAACCTTAAAAGATTTTTGAAATGGAAGTGTCAAGCTTAATTAAAAGAAAAACTCATATTATGACCTGCCATTTAACCTTCTAGGATGAAGTGCATATCCTACGTAGGTGAGGGATGTGTGGATCTCCTCACATAAGCAATTTTTATACCCTTCATAACTTACATCAGTGACAATGGCAAGGTGGCATTATATACTGCACTATATAAAATCACTATATTGCTTTGTGAAAGTTACACTGGATTTGATCAGAAAATGATGTTGAATTGTGTGTTGGTGAAAACATTCTTCATCATTCGATAGCGGAAAAAAGCCTTGCAGTAAAACTTCTCAGTGTGCTTGCCAAATCCATTAATAGATAAATCTAATCACACACACACAAAAGTCAACAAATAAGCTTTACCTAACTCAAAAATCTGTCTTATGAAATGAGCCATATTTTCCTTTTTACCGAGAGTTGGGTTCTGGATGAAACCCTTTCCATTTGCTCTAATTACATTAGAACATTATTTATCACACCTGATGTACAAGCCCAAAAATCATTATTAGTCATACCACACCGAGCTCTTTATTACCAGCAATACATGATAAAAGTTTTGAAACAACAGATGTAGGCACAGGGTAGCTACCGAATCCCCCTAACTGGGGTGGGTCCGATTTAAATACAACTTGAGGGTTCACACGTTTGTATAAGGGCCTTGATGAATCCAAATTGAATTTGATGACATTCACAAATGTTTGCACTGTTTTATTGGACGGTTGCCTGATTCTGATGTGGTCTTCCCCCCCTTCTCTCTTCTTCTAGTTCTTTCCAAGGGAGGTTATTTCATGAAGTGACCACTAGGGAATGAACTGACAGACCTGGGCCTCTAGACTAACTCTTTCATTGATTTATAGGCTCTGGTTACAGAATAGGAGAAGCTGTGAACTCCACATATTGTAAATTATAAGAAGGGTCTGTATGCGTGAGGCCATAGAAAAGAGAATATTCTTTTTTCTTCTTATTGGGTTTCCACTCAGGACCAATGCTTTTAAAAGGGTATTCCAGGAAACATTCATCTCCTAGAAAAGGCCACATGATCAGAGAATTTGGGGGCAACAATAATGTTTGCAGAGTTTGTAATGGCAAACATCTCATATTATTCTTATTTAAGAATGTTAGGAGATTTCATATAAAAATCCAGATTTCTGGTGCTACTGAAAAAATTGAAGATGTGACAAGGCAGCCAATATATCCTCACACAGAAATAATTTCTTGTAGCTTCTCATTAGGCAGGGATGTACCGTCCATTAGTCAAGTAGCCATCTTATATGTCTGGATTCTGGAAGCTCTATACTTGGCAACCCACGCTTTAGTCTTTCTTGAAGACATGCATCACTTTCGGTGTATTAAAGGCTCTAAAAATTTCCTCAGTAAATATTTCTGTTTTATTTTATTTAAAAAGTTTTCCCCAATATATTTGAGTATGGAGATTTTTTTCCTCCTCATTTTGGGAAGTACCGTTCCAGGTAATTCTTTGCATTCATGATTTCAGGTCTTACTCTCAAGTTTACAAGTGAAAGTCAATTGTTAATATATTACCTGGTACATGAGTATAGACCATAAATTCAAGGGATTCTGATTTGGTTGTATGAATTTTATGCTATCTTCTGGCAAATATTTGTGAAAGTATTCGGAAAGCCTGGATTTTGCAACTAGGATTCCATTTCCATTTCTAGATGCTTTTATAGGCATTCAAGATACAGAATCAACCTAGCTGATTAGAGTATTTACATATTCAATCAGACTTCAAGCTATATTGGTAAACATGAAGGAACCTCTGGATTTTACCTGAGGTTTAACTTTAAAAATCCACACTAGGGGACCACTTGTGCTGGTGATTTAATAAAAGGCCCTAACAACATGTATTCTAAAGAGAAGGGTTGGGGAAAAAACAGATATACTTGCAATATGATAGGTTAAATAACAGGAATGTATAGTATTATTATGCTATCCCAGGTAGATAATACATAGATGTTTTCTTTCTATAATCATCATCTGAGTAACTTTTGAAAAGAGAAGATGGACAAAAATTTCTTTTTTTGGGAAGTGAGCCCCAGATGTATCATTCAAGTGACCAGTACAGAAACCCAATAATGGGATTTGACATTTCAACTTGTGGGCCAAGAACACAGCAGTTATAGTAATGAATTTATGATTTTCAAAATACTGGGATTAGAAATATTGGCTGTGATGGCAGCAAAGACCTCACGGAAAAAATTCTGGCTGACTACAAGTCTCTAAGCAGGGTGTTCTCTGGATTTGGCTAAAGCTGACTCAGGACAAAAACATGGCAAATAAAGAGGACAAGTAGGTTTAGAAAGAAGTTATTTACCACTTTAATAGGGCTGTCCAGCATTTGGTCACATAGATCATTCTGAAACTTAATTGCTTTAACGGTCTTCCTGTCTCACCAGAAGAGATCTGAATACTCTTGGAAAAAGCAAATCAAACATAGAAAGAGGTGCCATGATAAGAGTTGTTGCTACAGCACTATGTACTTAATGATGCCAGACTTTGGATTTAATCAGAGGACATTTCTGCAGTCTAGGACAGCTATACAAAGCCTTAAGACATTGTATTTACAAAACTTATTAATACAGGGATCTGTATTCTACCATAATTTTGCCAGAGTCTTAATAGCATGGTGGAGTAGCTCCCTCAAGAATCCTCATTGTCTTATCTGTGGAAAAGCTAGTAGTTCTAAAAATACTTTCCTGGAAGAGGTTAGAATGGTTATTATATATCAATTGAATATAAAGTATGGTTATGTAAGCCAAGCTTGCATGCTAATATTGCACAGGGTAGAAAGCAATAAAACAGGACGATGTGCTTCCTTGGGCCATCTGGTAGAAACAGAAGGAAGCTCTCAATTCAGTATTGTTATGATGCCTCAGATTCCAGGAGTCCACCTGTAGCTGGCCTTCCAGTGTGAGTGCCATGTTGAAATTTCAAAAGGGCACATGTCTTCTTCCTTGCCAATAAAAAAAGAAGTCGCAACAAAACAAAACAAAACATCCAAACTCAAAAGAGGTACACCAGCCGCCTCAAACTGTGGTATTGTTCATTTCTTGAAGAGAATATATAATATTTCAAAATATTATATATATACATATATTTAAAATGGTACAAAGTAACTATAGATCCAAATTAGAAGATAGTTGATCATTCTTCGTAATCCCAAAAATTTTCATTGAGAAAACCCTTTTTTTAAACCCACTTTCCATGGTGTTGCCAAAAGCGCGGGGTCTTCTCACTATAGGATACTTTGTAATACACAGTAAAAGCACTGTGATTATCTGGTAACCAGTCAAAGTGCAAATAAGAAATCCATTTGGCTTGTAATGTGTAGGATGTTTTAAATTCTTAAAACGTATTTTCCGCAGAGGTGGTTTTCCTTTGCTACTATAACAAATGCTTCCATTAGGTTCTTGGGTGAATCTGAAACCAAAGAAAGAAAGAAATTTCAGGGAGAAAAGAACAAAATGAAGGCATAAAGAAAGGTGAATAGGCAGAAAATGAGGACATCTTGAATTTATGGTATGTTGCTTCTTTCAAGGGCTCTGAAGCCAAAAATGTTAGTCTAGAGCCGTAGTTCTCAAATGGTGATCAAAAAGCACACTGACAGGCCATCGTATTTTTATCAATTCATTACATTTATTTTGCCACAGCTGAGGAGATAGACGCTGGGAGCAATGAATAACCATGACTGGCTTCATTGGCACGTGACCTATACAGTTGCACAGAGCCCCGTGCTGAATAGGGCCCTACACTTCATTTCATGACCTGCTATTGCAGTCTTGAAATTATTACCAATTTTTGAACAAGAGGCCTGTGTTTTCATTTTTGCACTGGGTCCTTCAGATTATGTAGTTAGTCCTGTGTCTGCTTGATGAGAATTTGAACTGAGTAGGTCATTCCACAGCCTTGTCAAGTTGGCCTGCTGTAACGTGTGGAGGGGTGACATAAGTCACCGCCAAGGTTAGAACACATTTTCTCAGGAACATAGGAGACCCTTGCAGGATGAGGCACTCTTCCTCTCAATGACACAGTACTCAAGGGCAACCACGAGCATGCTCCTACCACTATTGGTGCCATTTAATATATTTGAATATGGTCCCAAAGACTCTAATGTTCAAAAGGATGCATGCACAGAGAGCCACCGGTTTGGGGCAGAAATGATGATTCTAAGAGTTGCTGTTTCTACTTTAGAGTTCTAGGACATAGGCATTTTTCTTCATCATCTCTTAGCTCTTTATAGTCTTAGGAATTGAGTATTCTGAGTCCAGGGGTGGAGTCCATGAAAAGCTTTCAGGGTTGGGTGGGAACAGTAATAAAAGTTTGCTTGGAAAATTTGGTTGTGTCTGGGGCAGCATGTATGAGAAATCTTCACACATTTATTTTTTTATCCTCTCCATATGAATAACAGTTTCTTCCAAATTTTGGTTTCCTACATTCCAGTAGTATTTATCACCTCCTGTTTCCACTGTCTTCTTCATCAAAAGGAAGGAGAAAGTAACATTTACAAAACCAAACTGGAATTGCCTTTCTTCATCTCTATCAACCACCCCCACCCCCAATCTTAGGCCCTATCCTCCACCCAAGAATAGGAGATCAGTCATATCTACCATCCCATCCCCAAAACCTTAATACACTAACTTTAGATAGAAGAGGCTTAAATATATTTATTGGTTAAAGAAATGAATGAGTTCACTCTAACCCAGGGGCAATTGTGACAGCATAAATTGATTTACTTTTCCTTCCTGCAATTTCCAAATCCATCCCCCTGCATCCCCCACCTCCACCCCTCTTCCTACCCTTCTCTCTTAAAGGTTAGTTCATGCAAAATGGTCTGGACGGCAGGATCATAAAGGCTTTTGTAACACTTCAGACCTGGTGGAATTTTGAGTGATACACCTGAGATATGCCAAAGCCGGTACTTTACCCTTCTGTAATATAAAAAGCATTGGCTGATGAGAGTGGATGGAGATGTGCAAGGTCAGAGTCACCATTAGGAGGATGGGCCCAGGAGGGTGTGGACAAATGACTGTAACGGATTTGTGTAAAACATCAATTTGACAAGATAACCATTGTGGTTCGGTGTGCAGTCTGAGGTCTGCTAACTCCCCCTTTTAGGGAAGGGAACTTGACTCTACACTGCATAAATCTAACTGTTGATTTTCTCATTAGTCTGAAAGACACTAACATATTGAGTTGAAGGAAATCCAAAGTTGCTTGATACGTCCCCAGGTATGATACCAGTTTATGTTCTATTTTAACCTGCCGATTTTTCCTTCCAAGTGACTTTGGTTTTCTCCTCATTTTATTCCCTTCCTCATTATGTTTCCCAAGCAATGAATATTCCCTTTTTACATGTGAATTATTACAGCATTGTCAAACAACTTATTTTTTCCAGGGAGAAATCTATCTTTCTAAATTAAGGCATCATTCCTGAATACACAGAGTATACATTTCCTCCCGAATGCACTGGATATAGCATCCCCAACTTTCTTTTTTAAAAATACATAATATGCCATATCATTATATGTATATTAAATGTAAGACAATATTTGTTATAGGGAATTAGCTCACCTGATCACGGAGATCAGCAAATCCAGAATCTACAGAGCCAATTTTCCAATAACGTCACCAACTTTCAAAAGTACGTTTTTGTTATATAAGTTTAAAGAAAAGAAATAAACCAATAGGTTTCTACAACTATAGGAAAAGATCTCTTGTCAATATCTGGATTGGTGTGTCTTGCCGCAGACCACCAACAAAGCAATTTAATGAAAAACTGAAGCTGTGTTTAAGTGGGAATAGGGTTAAAATTTAGCCTTGAGACTTCACCCAGATGTTCCAGACTTCTCCCCGGGAGGGTTTCTGTCACCAGCTTTATTGTACCCCTCGCTGGATTTTGGAAAATTTCTCAGGGGTGACTATTTTCTCTCTGTAAAATGACATTCAAGAAGCTTCCTCTTTGCCTAAGGTTTATTCTCTCCAATCTCCCAAAAGGGAAGCCTGTGCCCTTCCCTCTGTAGGTTATATTATCACCTAGAACTAATTTCCCCAATGTTTTCCTTCAGACTGTAGCCTATTACCCCAGCTAGTTCCTGTTCTGTGGTGTCTGGTCCTTTAAATGAAACAATGAATTTCTACTCTCCATCTTCCTTAAAAAATGAGCATCATGAACTTTTGAATTAGATCACACTTTGAAATATCTTTTGTTTATCTACAATTCACAGACTGCTGAGAATTTTGACTTGGGATGATTATTTGGGAAGTAACTCATAATAGCAAGGTTTTTAAAAAACCTATATAAGGAAAAGTGACATCTCAGGACTCTATCTTGCAAATCTTTTCATATTGGAGTTGCTTTAAAAAATTAACAGTATGAAGGAAATTCTCAATTGCCATTAACAACCTGGGCATGTTTCTTCTGTTTTTTTTTTTTTTTTTTTTTTTTTTTTTTTTTTTTTGCTTTTATGTTTTTGTTTTTTCTGAGAATACTCTCTTTGAATCATTATTACACATAAAACCAAAGAGGTGATTTTCTTTTTCTTCCTACTTTAAGAACTTGAATTTTTTTTATCCTAAATATTACCTCTTAGATAAGAACAGAGCAATGAAAACCTGTGACTCATAATTAAAGCAAATCTGTCTATTAAACTGTTTTAAAAGTTAAACTGCCACAGGCAATATTTGAAGTATGTAGGCATATTTATACTCTGACAGGGAAAAACACATAGGGTATACTAGAAAAATTAATATAAAACCTATTTTGGAACATATCATCTAAGGACTGGCATTGGCATGCCATTTATACAGAATGGAAAGTTCCTTTATGTATCAACTGGACTTAACTCTGCCTTTGTATTTAAAAGCATGTATTTCACTGTGAATTTCTTTGTAAGGAAGTGGGGGAGAAAATTAAGTCCGTAGTAGCGCCTGAGTCCTCTCAAGGTGTAAAAAAGTACAGCTTTTCCTAGTGTTTCCTTTTTCCTTCTCTAAAGACAGAGTGGAGATTTATTAGTTGAGTGATGTGTTGCTCACATGACTGTAGAGCAATCTCTTACTTCCTCACTTGAAATGGATACACACATTAGAACAGGGACATCCTCTGCTTTCAAACCAACCACATGGGTGATTTATTTCTCTTGTACACTCAACGATCTTGGTAGCATTCAGCCCACCCAGGACAGTAACAAACACAGTGCGCTCTAGTCTCTATTACTATGAACAGACCTGCACTGTACTTCTGGAAGAACAGAAAATGTCTAGGAGGTATTTACAATATGTTTTAAAATACACTCTACAGAGGCCAAATCAAAGAAAGTTACACAGTCATAAAAAGTAGCATTAATATTTCTGTGCTTTATTTATACTCTGTCTTCCAAAGAGTCTCCTAGTTGCTACCCTTGGAATTTCATATACTTAAATCCTGAAATCATTTGACTTCTATTATTGTTCTTTACTGAGTTTCAGGTCTGGAGGAACCATGAGAACAGGGCTTATGTTCAATTATGGGAGATCAGTTATCGTTTGGAAGAGGAAATGGAGATTTGGCAGAAAATATATCAGTAATCTGCTTGAAATCATACCGGCCACGACTCAGAGTAGCTGAAAACCGACTTTTGAGGGCATTTTCAGATTGTTTGCTAGAATTAGTTTCAGGCAAAATGTAACCAAAGGGAAACCTGAAATTCACTCTCTATCAGTTAATGAAGATGGTTTCTGGAGGTAAATGTCATGAACTGGGTTCATTTTTGAATAATCTCTCCTGAGGGGGTTTCTTTGAATTGAAATGCGATAATCCATGCTGAGCATCTCAGGTGCATGAAAATGCATGCTAACGGGTTAGGGTGCTCAGAAATCTCTCCTGGCCGTGAGCCAAGGGGGTATAGCCGTTTACTGCTTATTGTGGTCAATACAGGCAACTAAATTTGATATGCAAAGAGTCTCTACTTATTTTACATATAAAAATATGTTTTATAAGGTATTATGTTTTCTGCATCACAAGGCTGCAAGTATCAGTTTTATTTCTTGAAAAGATAATGCTGAAAAGAAAGATCAACTTAAGCCTCATTATACAGGGGTGGGAATCAGAGATGCCCTTTTAAATTTGAGTCACCCTTTTGGAAGTCTACAAGTTCAACATCTTGGGATTTGTAAATGGTGGAGCTTGTTTTCAACAATACCCAATGCATTAAAATACACACACACGTTGCATGATACAGATGCGTGTAACCCTACTTGTTGTTGAAATAGTAACATAGTTCTGTAGTTTGAATAAATACTGTCTTAAGTGCTCTGAGCAACCCCCTCCATCCTGTCCCCTTTAGGGCACGCACACTCTCCCATGATCTAGTTTCTACAGGGTCAATGGCTGGCCTAGTGGGGCCTCTCCAACCTGCCGTCGTAACACCAATCCTGATGGGTTGGATGGCTTCACTATGCAGGTTATTACATAATTTGAAGATAACTCCTTATTTTACCACAGAAACCAACGATAATTCACATCACAAAAACCTCTCACTTCTTTAAAAGATCATCAGATAATTCTTTGAAAGACCTATATAAAATGGCTGTCCTTAAATGCAGTCCTTTCAGCAAGCCATCTGGACGAATTGGGCAAGACTCTTATTTTGCAATCTCTGTTGAGCACCATAGTTATTGGCTGAATTATTTGAATAATTA
Organism: Ailuropoda melanoleuca; assembly: GCF_002007445.2. Classification (NCBI taxonomy): domain Eukaryota; kingdom Metazoa; phylum Chordata; class Mammalia; order Carnivora; family Ursidae; genus Ailuropoda; species Ailuropoda melanoleuca. The sequence goes on along the minus strand of NC_048221.1, from coordinate 34,853,452 downwards.
CTGTTCCTCTTCCCTTTGGCTAGGGGAACCCAGCCTTATTTATGAGCCAGTCACAGAAACACTGAACTGCTCAGTATGGAAAAGTCAAGTGCAATCTCTAACTTCTTGTTGATGGATGGACACCGACCGATATGAATGGTTAAGAATGTTTTCTGTCAGGGAAAAGGCTTTCTTGTCTCCTGTTCAAAGCTTCTCTGGGGGCTGTTTGTAGAACGCAAAGGCAAACAGTACAGTTGGTAACATGCATGAGACATTTGATAGAAATAAACTTACTCTTGTGGTCTTAATTTTATTGCCTGTAGCGCACATCCATCCAGAATTATCAGGTAGTGTCTTACATTCTTCTCCCTCTAGACAAGGCTCCATCTCACACCACCATTTCCCAATCACTATGGAAGCTGCATGAGAAAAGGAAAGAAGTGTGTTTGCATTCTCCAAACAACTTGGGCCCGGGTTCTGTGACCCTCTAGAAGTGTCAATTCTCTTGCAAGCACGTTAGTTTCTCTTTACGCTTCAATGACTGGCTAAGAATTCTCTCTGAAGAAGAGTAATATTTTCATGTATCAGTCTTACATTGCAAATATAATTTTACGCTGACTGGTTTGATCAAGCAACGTTTTGTCAAGAATCTCCTCAGACGATGAAGGATGAAAACATATGGATGGGGAGGCATATATTTTGGAGGAACTTTTATGTTAGTTTTCACAAACCAAGGACCTGTACTATTTCTTTTCAGGGAAGGGGACAAAAGTGTTAACTACTCTTCAGAATGACAGAGCTATTCCTTCAGAAAGGCCAGTTTATCCACCCAGCATTAGGGTTTATCCCACAGGCTAATGCCTTCGAGAAAAAAACCAAAAAAGACTGAAAGTATAAAAGAAAGCCTGCAAAATAAAAACTAAGAGTAATAATAGATAAAAGTATATGTTTATAATCAAAGGTATATTTGATGTGAGCTGAGTTTCCTTTTGATGTTTGGTATGATGTGGGTAGAACTTTCAGAAGTTAAGCCTCTGATAAAAAAAAAAAGTCCCACTTTTCAGGGTAAAATCAAAGATGACCACAACAGGAAGCTGGCAGTGAATTTAATAGATGTATTTATAGAGCAGATTTGTTTTTGTTTTTGTTTTGATAATAGGATTTTATAAAATAGTGACCGGATACACTCCACACAAATCAGTAAGCTCCACATTTTCCTTAATGCCTTAATGATTGAGGAATTATTTCTGCCATCCAAAATGCTCAAAATGTCTGCCAGTGTCTCTTACCGGCACTTTCCGATTGGCTGTTTTCACACTGGACTGAGACCCTAGTTCTGTAGATACTCACCCCTCAGCCTCTTATCCCCCAAAAAAGAAGAGTCCCCACCATGATGCTTCCTCCTCACAATGACAAAGAGGTCAGAGGACATCTGTTAACCTCACAGAGGATTCGTATTAAAACAGAATGGAGTCACACTTCCCCCTCCCTAAAGCGAAGCAGGAGCACGTTGAAATTCTCCATCCATCCGTCATTAGGCATTCTGTGGAGGGATTACATTGCCAACTTAGAAGCAGAATGGTTTAAACATCTGGCCATCTGCCTGCATTCAAGTTTTCCTCTTTCTGTGCTTCCCTGACTTCAGATTTTCCCACCTTTGGAATCCAGTGTATGGATTGCAAGTTTTGATGTTACATGCAAAATCATGTCTACTCTATTATCCAGTCAATTTAAGGAATTTTCCAAGGGTAATTTTGCCTCTGTTTGATTCATACCTTATGTGCAGACCAGACTGAAAGCCATAAAATGCATCTCCATTGGAATTTAGCATGCAAGTATAGCAAGTAAAATCTCGTAAATAGTCTATCCGTATGTAAGACAATGTGATATTTTGGTAAAACATGGAGTAGTAACAGAAGACACAAATGCTCCACAGGGTATAAAATGATTACGAGAGTTAAGGTTTTTTTTTTTTTTTCCCTTTTCTCTTTTCTTTTTTAAGATTATTTATCTGAGAGAGCAGGGAGAGAGGGAGACAGCACAAGTGCACAAGTGTAAGTGGGGGAGGGGCAGAGGGCGAGAATCTCAAGCCCACCCTGCTGAGCACGGAGCCTGATGTGGGGCTTGATCTTACAACCCATGAGACCATGACCTGAGCCACAACCAAGAGTCAGACACTTCACTGACTGAGCCACCCAGATGCCCTAGAAGTGTTCTTCTTTTCAATAGCAGGGCTCCGTATGAGAATGCGGGATAGGGCTGGATTCCAGTCATAGGTAAAAGAGACCTTATTTATGTGAATTAATAGGTGACAATAGTAAATAAGAGACGTGTGTGTTTTGGTAGCAAGAAAAACACATGTAGTGTTGAAAGGGGACAAAAATAAATTGCAAGGCTTCCGGTAATATAGATAAAAGTCAAGGTTTGGCCGTGTTTATTGAGAGCCCACAGTCTGAAACTTCCTTTCGGCCAGCACTCAGTCAGCAACAGGCTGGTGACATTTGCCACACTTGTCCCCTGAAATCCCACCTAATATCTCACTATGGCTGCCCCGAATTGACACCGAGAATGGAAACGCTGTGATCTTAGCTCTGAGGGGAAACTGCCTTTCCTGACAGTCTCCCATTCAGCGGTTGTGCCTTTTTTTCCCACAGAGGCACACAAATGATGAACAACTGCCAGTAAGGTCAGCTCGAGCATCTTTACTTCCTTCGAAAGGACGCTGTGCCCTCTTCCTTAGGCTGCTCTCTGCCCTCTCAGAGCTGACCCACTTTGCTGCAAGCCAACAAAGCAGTTCCTCTTTCTCTTAAGCATTAATATCTTCTAAATGAAAATGCAGACAATAGGAAAAAGAAGGCATCTCCAAACCCACAGATCACCTTTAGTTCCAGGTAGTAAAGGTCCACTGGCTCAGAGGGAAAAACGTAAGGCTTTCTAAGAATAAAAATGTCCCCAGACACACTTATAATCTCTAAAATTCGTATTACCCTTGCTTCTCCTAAATAGAGTTTGATGCTTTGATGTTACTCTCCGGTTTATTAGAATCTCGTAAATAGGGGCGCCTGGGTGGCACAGCGGTTGAGCGTCTGCCTTCGGCTCAGGGCGTGATCCCGGCGTTGTGGGATCGCCCCACATCAGGCTCCTCTGCTGGGAGCCTGCTTCTTCCTCTCCCACTCCCCCCTGCTTGTGTTCCCTCTCTCGCTGGCTGTCTCTGTCTCTGTCGAATAAATAAATAAAATCTTTAAAAAAAAAAAAAGAATCTCGTAAATAGATCTCGTAAATTCATTCTCCTGGTGTTGCTTTTCTAAAGATGCTATTAGACTGATTTTGCTTCTGATTATGCATTACACAGTCATTTTAATGTATGTCACTTCATGTCCTAGGTCAAACTATAGTCTTTTTTCCTATTTTTTTTTTCATATACTCATATTTCCTGCAGTAACTTTAAGAAAATTCAGAGAGGATTTATAAATTGCTCCCTCTTCGTCCATCCTGGAAGCTACCTAAAACCTTCAGATTATTGAAAGAGCAATGATTGATTAAACACAGTATGCTAATATGAATGATACTTAACTGTTTTTATAATTTTTCCGATGGAGATATTTATAATAAGAAGAATGTAAACACAAATAATTCTAAATATCTTGAATTATAATGGTCAGTGCAGTAATAAAAATGACAACTGACATCTTTGATGGCCTCTCCTGTGTTTCTGTGTTAGGTACTTTAAATGTATTAATCTTCACAGCAACCCTAAAGGTGAGTATTATTTTGAACCTATTGTATGGATGAAAAAACTGAAGGCCAGAGGGGTTAAATAGCTTTGCCATGCTTAACAGGAAGGAAGTTAGGTATTAACACTAAAACAAAGGCCTGCTTAATGATAAAATCTATTTTTGCATCATAATAGTGCAAACACATTCTAGTTTTGTGTTCAGGATTCACAGAACTCTTAAAAAGCGTTTACTGACTGCTGAGTGAATGAATGGATTCTCTCTGGCATATGATTATTGAAAATAAATTTCACACAAACAAAACACTTGAGGAAAACATAAAACGTTTAGTTTCTTATAAAATTAAGTTAATGTAAAAAAACTATTTTGGGTAAGAGCCAGTTCATATCACTCTTGTCTCTTGAAGACCGAGCTACATGTTGCTTGATTTTACTACTTGTAGCGTTTTAGTAGAAAGTCCCAGTAGTAAACAATTTTTGCAGCCACAAGAAATTTGTGAGGCAGATGCCTAACTTCTAGGAGGACTTTTTATCCCCTAGAAGAACTGAGTTAGTTAAATATCAGCTACCAAAACCAACTCTTTCTTATTTCTGGTGATTATTTCTTTTAACCCCGGGGTTCTGGAATTTGCTCTACGAATGTGCCTTATTCAGGAAAATATCTGATCTTCAACTTTTTTAAGAACGTTCATCTTTCCTTGAGAGATTCTTAAAATCACGAAAGCTACTTTAATCATGAGTTTTGATTTAGCCCTTATACCAGGTCATGTTGCCACAGAGCAGAAGAGAGACTGCCAAAGGAGAATCAATCCATCTTTCAGTGATAAATCTTAAATAGACCAGAAATTCTTTTGTTGTTATTATTGTTCATTTTGAGGCATTTTCCCATGTAAAGAGAACAAAGTACTGATAAACAATGGACTTAATAAATACAGCAAATATACGTTATTTTGTGGAAGAGTTGCAGTCCCTGTTTATCATTTCATTAGACAATATTTGGGTCTCAACTCAGTAAACGTTCTTTGAGTACTTTCTGGAGTCAAAGGACTACCTGATTTAGTGAGATGGATAAACTAATGAACATGACATAGTCTCTGCCCTGAGAGCTTACAGTTTAGCTCAGAGTTTCTCAATATGGGCATGACTGGCATTTTGGCATGAATTACTCTAAGGGGTTATAAATGAGCAAAGTGCTCCCTTGGCAGTAAGTACATTATTGTGCTGGAAGAGGAGGCTCGCACTGGGGAATGGGAAGAGAAAATAGATTGTGGAAGCTCTTGAAAGCATGAAGCTCAGGCTTTTTTTCTTCCCCCTTAAAGGAATGGTAAGTCACAGAATATTCCAGATTCTGTATGCAAAGGGAAGACACGATTAATGGGTTGGTTGGGAAAGAAGGGTTTGTCAGCGATGCACAAGATGGTAGAAGGAAGAAGCAAGCAGCTGAACTGTTACGTAAGCATGGCTGTATTCAGACAGAAGGGGTAGGTCTTGATTTCGTTGCCTACTCCAGAATTGTGAAGAAGGGCAGAGCTGAAAGCGATGTTAGGAACAACTGAGGAAACCATACGGCCAATAACTCAACTCTATCAACTATAACCCTAACTACAATGGACTGGAATTATTAGCTCATATACCTGCCTATTCACCAGGCAACATACTGCTGGAGGACAGGGATCTTACTGCATTCATCTTTGAATGGCACAGAGTAACTCAAGACAGGTTTAGAATTTATGAATGAAGTGAATAAAAAAAAAAAGAAATAGAGGGGAAAAAAATCTTGCTTATATCAAAGGATTGGGAGAATTTCATGAGAAAGTGCATCCAAAGCACTTAGCAGAGTGTCTGGCATTCAATAGATGTTCAATAAATATTAGCTATCGTTATCATCGGTGTCATCATTTTTATTACTCTAAAGAATAAAATCACACCAAAACAGAAAAGGCAATTCTTCGCAAAGTGAGAGAGTGAACCATTGTTCTTCGATATTATACCAAACTCTCAGCTTGCTTCTATGACTTATGAGAGTTTGAGCATAAATTAAATGGCTGAACATATGATTTCATTCATGTTCCCAGAAGTAGGTTATAAGTACATCAATCAAGACAAATTTTCAGGCTCATTTTTGTGCAACCTGTCATGCAGTTTAGGCAATGACTGGAACTCCATGAGAGGACCGGGACAGCTCTCCTGCCTTCCTTGATGCAGGTTGTTGGAAGAGCTGTTCCAATGCTCTTCTTCAAAGGGCCTGTCTGTGACTCCCTTTGTGTTATTGTCTTTATCAAAGTAAACAGAAAGTTAAAGGCATCGAATACTGTGGCCTGCAGTCATTCCAAACTCCCTCTTTCCTGTGAGCCCACATTTAAGGATAGGTTCCAGGGTGGAGAAGCATTATGTAATGGTTAAGCTCTAAACTCTTGAATATAGAATAGAGAAACCTGGATTTGAATCTTAAACCCACTACTCCCTGGTAGTATGGCTTTGGAAAGTTGCTTAGGTCAAGTCTAAAATTCTTGAGTTATAACTGCAGTTAATAGAAATCACAACTGGTTATAGTAAATTTTAGATGAGATCAACATCTTAGTGTAATACATAATAAACTTTATACTCAACGTGTGGCAGTTATTCTGTTATTTGTCCATGTGTCCTCTCTCCAGCTATGTATGCATCCATCCAATTATCTGTGTAGAGTGTTAATGCCTTATCTTTAATGCAAGCTTATACTAATTGTGGGATGCATATATTCAGTTTTTGCTAATTAGACCATATTTATTTGTAGGGTCTACAATATATTTCGGAGACATAAATGGTATTAATGATGTGATTGATTAGTATTGCTTTCTTTTTACAAATTCTATTCCAGTGCTTTTCAAACTGGGGCAATTTTATCTTCTTTCAAGGTATTTGAAGACAAAAGTTATCTTTTATCTGTTCAAAAGTTATTCATTAACTGCTGTTAATGACATAAATAAATATAAAACAGACACAGTTCCTACCCTAAAGTGGCTTATAATCTATTGTGGGAGATATGCATTAATTATAATGATGTGATAATACATACAGACAAATTATGTAAAGGATACTGGGGAAACTAATGAGTGGATCTGCCTTGGATTGTCAGAGTGATGGCAGTAAGAAGAGCCCTCATTAAACATAGGGGTGCTTATATCTTTTCAAACTAGTCTTTTCATTTTCTTTAGGTAAATACCCAGTAGTGGAGTTACTGAATCATATGGTATTTCTAGTTTTAATTTTTTTGAGGAATCTCCATACTCTTTTCCACAGTGGCTGCACCAATTTTACATTCCCACCAAAAATGCATGATGGTTCACTTTTCTCCGCATTCTTACCAACACTTGTTATTTCTTGTGTGTGTGTGTGTGTGTGTGTGTGTGTGTGTGTGATTTTTTAAACCATTCTGACAGGTGTGCAGTGATATCTCATTGTGGTTTTGATTTGCATTTCCCTGATGATAAGTGATGCTGAGCATTTTTTCATGTGTCTGCTGGCCATCTGGATGTCTTTTTTGGAAAAATGTCTATTCAGGTCCTCTGCCCATTTTTAAATTGGATTGTTTGTTTTCCTGGTGTTGAGTTGTATACGTTTTAAATATATTTTGGACATTAATCTTTTATCAGATTTATCACTTGCAAATATCTTCTCTCATTTAGTAGCTGGCCTTTTTGTTTTGTTGGCGGCATCATCACTTGCAATAGCCAAGATATGGAAGCAACAGAAGTGTCCATCAATAGATGAATGAATAAAGAAGATGTGGTTACACACACACACACACACACACACACACACACACACTGGAATATTACACAGCCATAAAAGAGTAAGATCTTGACATGGGCAACAACATAGATGGACCTAGAGGGTATTACGCTAAATGAAATAAGTCAGACTAAGAAAGATAAATACCATATGATTTTACTCATGTGCGGCATCTAAAAAACAAAACAACCGAATAAAAAAAGAACAACAAACAAGACAGAATCAGACCTATACCTACAGAAAAACTGATGGTTGCCAGATGGAAGGGAGGTGGGAATGGGCAAAATGGGTGAAGGGGAGTGGGAGATACAGGCTAACAGTTATGGAATCAGTGTTCTGGGAATAAAAGACATGGCATAGGAAATACAGTCAATGATAGCAACGTAAGATGACAAATGGTAGCTACACTTGCGGTGAGTATAACATAAAGTGTACAGAAGTTGAATTGCTATGTTGTACACTTAAAACTAATGTAACGTTGTGAGTCAACTACACTCAAAAAATAAAAGCCTTCATTGCAGAGGTAATTTTACAACTGAGTAATCAACAAAATTGTTTCCATAGTGAAGCAAATAAGTATACATATTATGAGGCAGAAGTCTAACTTCACATGAAATTTAAGATAAAACACAAGACATAAATCTTTCACTTGTCTGCTGTTCCAAGCTGCCTTATCAGAATGCAGGGGTATAGTTTCTACTGCTTTGAAAAAAGCTGTCTGCTCTGGTGACAGGGAATATTCAGAGACTTTTTATCAACTCGAGGGAGTGCTCCTAACTCCTGACGTTACTAATACTCTTCTTTATGCGCTCTACACCAAGGCTGGAGTCCCTGGCTTATCGTACACTTTCAATACATGATAACTCTGTCCTTGAGCCCACTTATAAATTAAACACTCACGTTAGTCTTGCTTTCACTAAATCAGTGGTTTTATTTTAGAATTAAATTCAACTGTATTTTTTCACTTGTTTGTATACATCATTTTAAATATATGTTTAAGAAGAAACACAAAGAATCATGATTATTAAATAAATTTTCTATTGAACATTCCTGTATTCTCAAATTTAACATTCTGTGATTAAAACATTTAAGAGCAACCCCAAAGTTTATTGTAGCATGTGATTTGTAATTTTTTGAGACCCATGCATTCTGATGTTCTTGTTTTTGCCAACCATAGAAACCTTTGTTTTTCCCCCTTAATTTTAAAAGTAACATATATTCTTTTCTAAAATTCAAAGCATACAGATAATTAGCAAAAGGAGAGTAAACATAATCACATTAAGCAGAAGTAGACCGCTACATTTAGCTATGGATTTTCCAGACTTTTTCTCTGATTATTCTTGCTTGACACAGCATCCAGAGTGATCTTTTGAAATGCAAATCAGTTCATATCATTCCCCTGCTTAAAACTCTCCATTGGTGCCCGCACATGGACTAAATTCTATAAGCCTTATTCTAGCCTTCAAAGATCCACATTCCTTGCCTCCTCCTAGCTGTCCTCCATGTTTTTCTACCTGCCCCACCTCCACCCGCCACTTTGGATCCATCTCTCTACTCGTCTAGGTCTTCTGCAAACATGTAAATCTCTTTTCTGATCTGGCTCACCATGCTCATTCCAGAATTGACATCAACTGAGCCTCAATTCAACTGTTTTGCTTTGTTTTGTTTTAGAGTGGCCTCTCTTGATAATTTATCAGAAATAATCCATACCCACCTGACCTTGACACTTTCCCCTTATAGCCTGTTTTGATTTTCCTCATAGTATGTACTACTTCCTGAATTCACACAACATTTTCAGTTTACGTGGATATTTGTCCTTTCCTCCCATTTGGCTGTAAGTTCCATGAGGGTTTGGACTTTACATTCCCAAGTGGCTAGAAGGGTGCTGTCATATAGCACCCCATCAATACATATATTTTTAACGGTTGAAAAAATGTATACACCAACATATACAATTTTTTTGAATAAAAGTAAGCTCATTCCACCCATACCATCTACTATCCTTTAAAATCTAACCATGGAATCATAAATATTTTCCCATGTCTCTAAATAAATGAAATGTATCATTATTTTAAGGCCTACGTCACATCTCTTATTAAGGTGCACCTTATTTAACCAATCCCTTAGTGTTGGAAATTTGTCTTTTTTGTGGCTGGTTGCTTGTTATTAGTAAGGATGCTTATATTAACACCTTTGCACATATACCGTTGCAAATGTATTTAATTATTTCCACAGGGTAAATTCCAAAAAGTGGTATTTCTGAGTCAAAAGGTAAAAAAAAAAAAATGTTTAGCATTTGTGATATATAAACTGTCAAGAAATTGTACTAACACTATTTCTCACCAGAAGTACCCATTTCTCTGCACAGCTTCAAAAATACTGGCTAGCATTCTTAATGGTTTCAGGGAAGCATGGATTTTGTTTGTCTTTTGGGGGTACAGAAACGTGTTCTTAGCCAGCTAGGGAACCCAGCCCACTCTCCGTCTTCACATTCCATGCTGACTCTCTACGGAGTAGACCTAACATACTAAAACGACAACGACAGCAAAACCTCAATTTCTTTGTGAATGATGCCTCCTGGAGGAAATCTAACCAAGAGGGCTGTAACACCTGAGGAGAGAATCATGAGGTCAAACAGAGTGAAGGCTCTAAGCCAAAACAAAAACAAGGACCAAAAGAATATTACATTCCTTAGTGTAAATTGATATGTCTTGGAAGTCCCTGCTGAATGGGATGTACTTACTCCACACATACATTGTAGGTTTAGCAAACTCAGCATGGAGAATCTTGCTATTTCAGAATATAACATGCATTTATGTTTGTCCCTTTGAAATTTGGCTTGCTGGTGGCTGCCACTTCTATCTGGTCCATTTACATCCATGATAACAGAATGGGGAGGGGGGCTGTTACCTGGATGTGGGTATAGAAAACTTCAAAATCTCTATATTTTAAATCGAAGGGAAAATCAGATTAAAAAAAGATATTTATAAGCAACTTTTTGAATAAAGATTTATTTATTTATTTAGGAGAGAGTAGGGTGAGAGGGGTGGGAGGGACAGAGCGAGAGGGAGAGGGAGTCTCAAGCAGACTCTGTGCTGAGCACAGAGCCCGATGTGGGGCTCAGTCTCACAACCCTGAGATCACGACCTGAGTGGAAAACAAAAGTTGGACGTTCGACCTACTGCAACAGCCAGGCGCCCCTTATAAACAACATTTAAGCCACATGCATATGTATATATCTTTTGAGTGCTAGCTCTCTGTGTTCTTGCAACTTAGAAATGGCTCACTGGAGGAATATATTTGTAAACAACTCTTTTCCCAATTTGAAAAAGTGCTTTGTGAGGTATTATTAAATTCTATAATATAGTTTTTGCTAAAATTGCTACAGACTTACCATAAACAGATAATGTCAGTTAAGTACATTTTCTTCTTTTCATATGTAAAGTAATCACTTTTATTGTTATTGATACATTAAAATATCACTTTTGGTTGATTCCACTTTGCAACTAATCCCAAATATTAAATTATTCCCAGAAAATTCTTGGCATCAAGCTCCTTTGCAAAACTAGGGCTTGAAATCTTGGCAGTAATGGGAAAGTTGTACGCTGATTGTAAGATCTTTCAGTTTAATCTTGTTCCCACTAGAGAAGATTGATATAAATAAAATTTAAATAGAAAACACATTTCAGATGCCAACAGTGAAAAAGACTTTGTCAGCCTAATGAAAAGGTATCAATTTTCTCTACTTTATTCAATAAATTGTGAGTCATTTTCTAAATGGATTAGATTAAAGGAAAGTTCAAACTCCCAGTGAGATGCTCTTGGCACTGATGGAGACTTTAGACAGGAGAGAAAGAACAGGGCACATAAAACCTCTTAGGCCTCTTCAGATCTATAAAATTGATAGCAAGTAGGAGAGAGGTGTCTCTCACCCTGAACTCACCTATTGCCTGAGAAGCCAAATCCTGGGGAATTGAACAAGACACACTGTTTCTCTTATTTTATTAGGATGTCATGGTGGTTGAGTAAATTACAACTGAGAGCATGGAACTCTTGGGAGGGGTGAGTCCTGGATGAAAAGCCTGTGGCTTTCAATGCTTTATATGCCTGTCTCATAGATGTATGATAAAACAAGAGAACATTATGCTATAATGTGATTATACTCATACAGCCTCTGTGGGAGACTTTGATACCTTCAGGTTTGTTATAATTAATTTAACTTCAGAAAACATAACCTAACTTTCATGTGAGGATGAAATGTGTAAACCTTGATCATAGAACACTCTTGGATCTAATCTGATTCTTGTGTATGTGTTTGAAATGGCAAAATAATTTGATAACTGGTTATTTTTGTAATTTGGAAGAACTGCCCCAAACCTCTTTAGCGTATACATTCTTTTGCCAGATACTTGAGAAGTGGAAAATAGCAATCAACTGTTTTATTTTCCACTAGAGAATACCACACAACTAGCATGGTTATTTTTGTGGAAATGCCTGAATGGTTTGGAAGAGTTTAGTTTTCCTTATCAGAAAATATTTATAGACTATCTGCTCTATGCTTAACACCACTTACTATAGGCAGTCTGAGTTACATAAAAGCATGCCAGAGTTTTCACATGAGTTTTAAAGTAGAAGAGGAAATAAGAAATGTTATAAGGTCCTCATTTCTAAATATTTACTTTCAATAATATCAAACACTTAGAAGCGGTGTCCAAGATGGCAGCATAGGAAGACCCTGAGCTCACCTCGTCCCATGGGTATGCCAAATCTATACCTAAATATAGAGCAATTAGGAACAGTTTCCGCACAACAAACGATAGGGGGACCGCATAAAGAAGGGTAGGGTAGACGGAGAAATGGTAATGATGGGAATCCCACCCCCAGTGTGATGATCTGTAGTAGGAAAGGTTATCACTGACAGGCCAGTGTACCAACTTGCCTATCCTGGGACACAGTGAAAAACAAAACAAAACAAAACAAAACAAAACAAAACAAAACAAAACAAAACAGTACCTTAAAGGCAAACTAGACTATAAGTGAAGGAAATCCATTTACTAACCTTAGATTGCTAAAAAGTGAGAACTGCTAGAACTCTTTCAGGAGGGGGAGGCACTAGCGAGCTCCATTTCCTACATTTCCCCCCTGCCTTGATAGCAGGGGTCTTGGCACCCTAGCCAGCCTTCTAGGGCAACCCAGAGATCCCCATGCACCCAGTTCACCCTAGCACCAGCCATTCCACCAAGGTGGCACTGATGTGGTGAGTCCCAGGAATCCCCTGAACCACCCCTGTTCTGGCTCCAAATGTCCCACCAAAGTGGCTCTGTTGTAACATGCCCCAGGACCCTGTGCATACCCACATCAACTGAGGCTCTCTCAGCAGTGTGGCCCTGGTGTGGTGCACCTTGGGACTTCCCTGGCCCACACCAGCTCCAGCTCCAGCAGGTCTATCAAAGCTGCCAGCACATGCAGTCTACATAGGGGATGTTCCTACACAAGGCGATTCCTTCCAGACAGGGAGAGGTAGTGGTTCCACCTAATTCATAGGAACAAATACAACAAGTCAAACAAAACGATGAGACAGAGAAGTATGTTTCCAGTGAAAGAACAAGATAGAACTCCAGAAGAAAACCATAATGAAACAGAGATAAATAATTTACCTGATAGAGAGCTCGAAGTGATAGACATATAGATGCTCACTGAACTCTCCAAAGAATGGGGAACACAGCGAGAACTTCAACAAGGTGTTAAAAAGTATGACAGAACCAGTCAGATTTGAAGAATACAATAACCGAAATAAAAAATACACTAGGGAGAATCAATAGCAAATTAGATAACACAGAAGAGTAGGTCAGCAATCTGGAAAACAGGGCAATGAAAATCATCCCATCAGAAGAGCAAAAAGAAAAAAGTTTTAAAAAATGGAGTTAGTTTAAGAAACATCTGGGAAAACAACAGGGGTATCAACATCCACTTTATAGGGTCCCCAAAGAAAAGCAGAAAGGGGGCAGAAAACTTATTTGAAGAAATAATGGCTGAAATTTTTCTATCCTGGGAAAGGAAACAGAGATCCAGCTTCAAGAAGTACAGAGTTCCAAACAAGAAAACCCAAAGAGATCCACATCAAGACACGTTATAATAAAAATGACGGAAGTTAAAGAGAAAAAAAGAATCTTAGAGACAACAAGAGAAAAACAAAGAGTCACATACAAGGGAAAGTCCATAAGACTATGAGCTGACTTTTCAGCAGAAATTTGCAGGCCAGAAGAGACTGGCATTGTACATTTAAAGTGCTGAAAGGGAAAAACTTAGAACTGAGAATACTACCTGGCAAAGAATACTACCATGGTCACGGTTGGGAAGAATTAATATAGCTAAGAGGTCCACACCAAACAAAGCATTCTACAGATTTAATGCTATCCCCATCAAAATACCAGAGGCATTTTTCACAAAGACTCTTAAACTCTGTGTGGAACCACAAAAAGTCCAGAATAGCCAAAGTCATCTTGAGAAAGAAAAACACAGCTGGAGGCATCATGCACCCGGGTTTCAAACTATTCTACAAAGTGATAGTAATCAATACAGTATGGTACTAGCATGCAAACAGATGCATAGGTCAATAGAATAGAATAGAGAACCCATACATAAACTCACAAATATATGGTCAATTTATCTATGACAAATGAGACGAGGATATACAATGGAGAAAAGGCAGTCTCTTCAACAAATGGTGTTGAGAAAACTGGAAAGCTACATGAAAAAGAATGAAATTGGACCACTATCTTATACCATACATAAAAATAATTCAAAAGGGTTTCAAGTCTTGAATGTAAGACCTAAAACCATAAAAATTATGGAAAATAACAGGCAGTAAATCCTTTGACAGGATTCTGAGCAATAATTTTTTGGATCAGTCTCCTCAGGCAAGGCAACACAAGCTAAAATAAACAAATGGGATTACATTGGACTAAAAAGCTCTTGCATGGTAAGGAAAACCATCAACAAAACAAAAAAGTAACCTACTGAATGGGAGAAGATATTTGCAAGTTATACATCTTAATAGGGGTTAATATACAAAATACATAAAGAATGTACAAAACCTAATATCAAAAAAAAAATCCACAAAAACCCAATTGAAAAATGGGCAGAGGGCTTCCAAAGAAGACTACAGATAGCCAATAGGCACATGAAAGGATGCCAACATCAATAATCATCAGGGAAATGCAAATCAAAACCATAGTGAGATATCACCTTATGCCAGTAAGAACAGCTAGTTTCAGAAGACAAGAAATAACAAGTATTGGTGAGGATCTGGAGAAAAAGTCCCCTAATGTACTGTTGGTGGGAATGTAAATTGGTGCAGCCATTATGAAAAACAGTATGGAGATTCCTTAAAAAATTAAAAATTAGAACTACCATATGATTCTGCAATTCTACTTCTGGGGGTTTATCCAAAAAGAAAAAAAGAAAACACCAGTTTGAACAGAGATATGCACCTGTATGTTCATTGCAGCAGTTAACAAGAACGAAGATGTAAAAGCAACTTAAATGTCCATTGATAGATAAATGAATAAAGATGTGGTAAATATACTATGGAATATTACTCAGTCATAAAAAAGAATGAAGTCTTGCCATTGACAATTACATGGTGGACATAGAGGCTACTATGCTAAGGGAAATAAGTCAGATAGACAAAGGAATACTGTATGATTTCACTTATATCTAAAATCTAAAAAACAGAATATGTCAACCAACAACACAAAACAGAAACAGACTCCTAGAAATAGGAAAAACATTGCTCGTCAAGGGGAGTGGGGGGGGAGGGGGGAGGGAGGTGCAAAATGGTTAAAGGGAATGAAATGGTATAGCCTTCTAGTTATAGAATAAATAAGTCATGGGGATGCAATGTACAGCATAGGAAATATAGTCAGTAATATTGTCACAATTCTGTATGGTGACAGATGGTAACTAGACTTGATTATGGGAATCATTTTATAATGTATAAGAATATCAAATCACTATGATGTACCTGAATCCAATAAGGTGTTGTATGTCAGTTATATTGTGATAAAAAAAAATCAGACACTTTATTTATTTATTTTAATTTTTTTTTAAAGATTTTATTTATTTATTTGACAGAGATAGAGACAGCCAGCGAAAGAGGGAACACAAGCAGGGGGAGTGGGAGAGGAAGAAGCAGGCTCATAGTGGAGGAGCCTGATGTGGGACTCGATCCCAGAACGCCAGGATCACGCCCTGAGCTGAAGGCAGACGCTTAACCGCTGTGCCACCCAGGCGCCCCGAGACACTTTTTTTAAACAACCAGAATAAGATTTTAGAAACTGCCAACATACTGGGAAAAGAAAACTCACAATATTGGTACCTCACAATTTGTTTTGTTCATGTTAATGATAGCATCAGGAAAGCTGGAAAATCAAAGGAAACCAGTAATACAAATACAGCAATGTTTCAGATGCAGTGATGTGCAAAAAGTTCAGAATTAAAGTTGTACTGCCTTGAGCCACATATCCCCTCCTCCTCTGACTTGAAAAGCTGTAAGTTGAGCTAAATTGGAAGTAGGATGGAATGTAAACCCAAAGTTCAATCTGAAGGCTGAGAGTCTGAAACAGAGGTGGGGATGGTTGTATTGGTTGTGGTGGTTTGAAAATCTCAATGTAATAGCAATCGTGATTTAGTAATGCTGACTCATTTTTAATTTTTGTATTAATCATCTCTTTATGTCAGGTGATAGTAATAGCTACTTTTCTGGTTGTAGAAAGGGCCAAAGAATCTTCTCTCTTTGTGTAGTCCTTCGCAACATGTTGTTACCTCTCCTCCCATCAAGGGCAGGGTAGGGAGGGTGAGGGTGGAGTGGGGGGCTGGGTGTAATAGGTGATGGGGATTAAGGAGGGCACTTGTGATAAGCAACAGGTGATGTATGGAAGTGTTGAATCACTGCAACATCATACACAGGAAAATAATGTAACATTGTACGTTAACTAACTGGAATTTGAATAAAAACTTTTTAAAAAAGAAGTGGAGGCTATTTCCCCAGCCCTTCTTTTCTTTTTAATTTAAATTCATTTAATTAACGTATAGTGTATTATTAGTTTCAGAGATAGAGTTTAGTGATTAATCAGTTGCATACAACACCCAGTCCTCACTACATCAAGTGCCCTCCTTAATGCCCATCACCCAGTTACCCTATCCCCCCCCAACCTCCCTTCCAGCAATCCTCAGTTTGTTTCCATAGTTAAGAGTCTCTTAAGCTTTTTCCCCAGGCCTTCGATCTGGGTTTGGTCATTTGATTAGTTTGGCCAATTAGAGATTAGCCAACATGACAAAAGAAGAGGCTTGAAACTGCCTGTGCTTGGGGCTTGCTGCTCTTTGGAACCCCCTGCTGACCACAATGAAAGGTCACATGGAGTAGAGAGTTACTATTCCACCTGAGGCCTTCCTGGATTAATTCACCTGCTAACCATCAGACATACGACTGAGGTCATCCTTGACTCTAGCTCCACAAGGTCACTGCTGACGGGTCTTCAATCCTCCCACTTCCTGTCTTGAATGCTTACATGACAGTTGCAACTGCAGTGGCAATCATACCAGGAAAACTACTGTAATGCTGGTACTTATGTCATCAATGACCCAATATCACCAACCAGTGCCTCTGGATTTCTTGTTATACAAGAAAAATTAATGCATTATTATTCAAGCTACTCCAATTGGGCATCTGTTACTTGCTACCTAACACAATCCTAAGTAACGCTGAAGGTTTTCAATAAATATTTGTGGACTGAATGAATGAATGAATGAATGAATGAATCTGGTAGTTTCTTTGTACCAAAGCCAGATCACTGCCATTTCTATCCACATAGTACTAGATATTCACAACAGCTGAATGATTTCTTTTGGGGGGGGCATTACAATTCAGAAATTTGATTGACCTATAGACAAATCTGAGAGTGGCTTTCTGTCCTCATTATGTGTCTCCCTATTTTGCATGTACAGTCACATCATCCTTCACAACGCACCAGATGCTGAAGATAGAGAGTTGGCATAGCTCTACGTAAATTAGGCATTTTCCCAGAGCACTTCAGTGTCAGTGGCAATGTTGAGTTTTCTTAATTACAATCCAGATATGCTCACAATGGAGTAATACTAACTATTATGGTCTAGAGAAGCTACATTCAATTTTACTAAACTATTAAGATTCATTTAGCTGTCTCTGCTACGATTTGGGCAAGAAGAAGGGAGCATTTAGAAATTGCTGTCATGGCGAAGTTTTTTCTGAAGCTGGCTATAGCACAAGAAAGAAACTGGGAGCAGGCTGAAAATCAGCCATCAAAAAAAGGGGAAAAATAGCACTGAAAGAAACTTTTAATATTTATTTATTTGTTGGTTTAAAATAATTTTCTGTCTTACCTGCAACAAACTGAAATCTCTCTCTACCTGAGTCTGAGCCATGGGGACAGAGCCTGAAAATATTTTTGAATTGATATGATTTGGGGAGAAGACAGGTCTAAAGAAAATTTTTTATTATTTATGCTCTGAGTTTTTTTAAGTTGGCTCTAGTTCAAGTGCCGAGCTCAAAAGCCATTTTCATTTCACTTTCTGAGATGACAACTTTTCTCAAAGAAGAAACGATCACCAGTGCAACATGGCTTCACATGAAATTCTGAGTAAAGGCATTCTGCTTTGTATCATAACATTGTGTTAGGTTGTAAGAGCCTCTTTTTACGGGAAGGAATATACCAAAGCTACTTCCTTTCAATTATGATTCTTATTATGCAAACTTTCTTGAATAATGTTCTTCTTATATTCAGAAAGTTTAAGTATATAGAGTGTGTAAACCCATAATACACCCTTATCCTCATGTCAATGAATTCTGAGATGCATCATGCTACAGAATGTAGTTGATACAAAACTGCAAGGTGATCAGCAACCCCTTCCTAGAAGCTAAACAGCTTGAAAAATATAGACACATGTGTCAACTCATATTTGATAGTTGACAACCAACTCATATTTGGTAGTTGAAGACAAATTACTGATATTCAAAAATTAAATTAAAAAAAATTAAATGTAGTCTTATTTATACTCATTGCTAAAACCGTTGTCCTGTAAAGACCCAAGAGACAGGCTTCATGGACAAATGAAAATTAATCTGAAACCAGTATTGTTCTTGTCTGTTATTTTGGCCTCTCCAGCAATAATTTCATTTCCCTCCTAAATTTACCAATTGAGTTTACCTTTGGGGAAACAAACTTCTTTCATTCTTTCACTTCATGTGGTCATGGGACCTAGCTCTAACCTCTTAGCATATACCGCCCCCCCCCCCCCCCCCCCGNCCGTACCTCAGTGACTGGCTCAGATGTGAATGAAACTACCCAATGAATCAGGAGTGAGACTTTGGCTCTGAAAGAAGGTCTTTTTTGTCATGAGCTTGTTAAACTGTTAAGTCATAAATCCAAAGTGTTCAGGACCCCCACATGAAATGGTTCTGTTTGAGAAAAAAGACAACACACAGGAAACCACAGCCAATAGATGGTGACCAAGAGCCAAAGTCTTGAGCACAGCTAGATGGTCTGAGTCCAGATACGCCCAGGTTGCTATTTGGACTTTTCAGTAAGAAGCCACTGCACTTCTTGTTTTGCTCAAGACAGTTTGACTGGTGTCTTTGTAATTGACAAATGGCATGAACCAGATTAATGTAATTCGTACACGGTTTTGATGCAAATGGTGGTAATAATGTGAGTTTTACTGAAAAGCTTATCATCTGAAATAAAGTAACAACAATCTATGACACATACCCACGTAGACTTATACCCATTATGCAAATTTCCTGTGTAGCAAATTATTAAAGTGTAGTTGTTAAAAGTGAAATTTTTGGAATCTGATTCCCTTGCTTTAAATCCTGACGCTACTGTATGATCTTGGGAAAAGCCTGAACTTCTTTCTGCCTCAGTTTTTTAATCTCTAAGATGGAGATAATAATAGGACTTAGATTAAATGATTGTAGAATTGAAGACATTAATACACATAAAACCCAAGATCAGTGCCTGATACAAACTTTAACTTTTAATTATTATTATACAGGAAAGCATCAGTTGACCTCATCCAGAGGTAATTCAATTAAACATGAATGTACTGCATTTCTGTACTATGCTGGGGCTAAGGACAAGCTGAATTAATTTCGGTCTATACCCTAAGCCTAAGGAGCTCTCAGTTTAATAAAATATAGTTTAGTCAATCAGTGCTGTCAGTGCAATGATAAAGTACATGATTCTTTGAAATCATAACACCTATTGAGCACTTACTGTCAGCCAGGCAACGAGCTCATTAAATCGTATTGATTCTATAATTTAATCCTTGTAACAATTCTGGGATGTGAGCAACATTATTAGCCCATTTTAGGGAGAAGGAAATCGAAGCAAAAGAACGTTACATAACTTGTCCATGCTTACACAGCTCGTAAGAGGCAGAAGGGTGAATTAGCCAAAGCGACTTTCTTCAGGGCTGCTTAGAGGTTAGAAAAGTGATGTCAGAGGTAAGTGCTAAAGGATGAAGAGGTTAGAAAAGTGATGTCAGAGGTAAGTGCTAAAGGATGAAGAGTAATTTGCAAAGTAAGCAAAATGGAGATGAGTGATCTCAGTGGAGGTCACACTGTGCACAACTGAGGAGCGTGAGCCAGGTGCTGTATTCCCAGAACTATTGGTGGCTCAGCATTTCTGGAGGACAAGTGCGTGTTCGTGGGTGAGTGAGGGCAGGTGAGGCTGGGTGTATTTTAGGTATTGTGAAATTTGATCACAGTTTCTTAATTAACTAAGCTTTACAAAAATGCAATTGATGTGGCAAATCAAAGATGCCACGAGGATAATGGAAACAATAGCTTTTGATCCAGCACGAGCTCTCTCAACTCAGGTGATGCTATTTCCCTATCAGATGGATTTCCCCTCCTGGGCCATGGTTCTGCATTTGGAAAGTGCAATTTAGTAGATGGTTCTGGGGATGAATTAATTCCTTTGACAGAAGCAAGCAGTCTGGCCTCACTGAATATTTCCTTCTGTCCAGATCCCCGTCGGAGGCAGCCTGGAGGATGCTTGCTCAGCATTCATATCTCTCCTCTGATTGCAGGCCACTTGACTACAGGCTCGCAGAGTGTTCCCTGAACCCAGGCTGCAAGAACAACTGGGGGTTCTCGGTTTATAAACAAGGAGGCAGGGCAAAAGTAACTGGATGAGGCCATGACCCAACTAAGGAGCTTCACTGAGTTTTAAGCCACAGGGTATCCCTTCTAGGAATAACTTCTTTTACTTAAACATCAAAAATGAACATTACTTCCTTGTTATAAATGGAAAACTGGTATTTGCTGTAAGGTCTAAACCAAACCAAACCAAACAAGGTTACTGAATCTAGGTAGATACTGTCGTCCTAAGGTGAAGTCCTCAGTTTGTTTTAAAAAATTGGTGATGAGTAAATTTTAGAGAGGTGTTAAAGACATGATAGTACCAAACGGAGATCTTCTCTTTCAAGGTGGCAGACAAATAATAAACACAATAAAGCAATCTCTCTCTCTCTTGTTCTGGCTCTCTTGATCTTTTTTTCTTGTCTCATATAAAGCAGGAGGTAGCAAGAACTAGTTCTATCCTTAGATGTCACACAATATCCTGATTGCTTTTGAGCTAAGACCACTTTTGAGATCAAATCCAAGAACTAGATACTTTAATTGAAGAGATAAATAAGTGAAACTGTAAAATATGAAAAAAAGGTGCAACCTAAGTAGCTTCAGATTTTCAGCTGGTGTTCATACTAAAAAAATGTACAAACCAAGGCTAACATTTCTTAAAGGACAGTTCCGTTTCAGCTGTGTCTTCATGATGAAAAGCATCAGACTGAGAAGTCATCGGTCTGGTATTTTAAGACACATTTAATCACTGGATTTGGAAGACAGTTTCTAGTACCTGAATGTCGAGAAAAAATATTATGCAATCAAGTTTTATCAGTGATGACCAATAAAAGAAAAAAAAGTAAATTCGGTCCTAAATTTCATTATTAAGATGGGTTGAAAAACCTCCAACGTACCTTAAAATACCAATGGCCTTGAATGCTTAGGCTTGTGAGAGAAATGAATTTTGAAGATAAAAAAGGAAAAAGATGCATGGGGGCACTCTCTGAGATGAACAGAGACCAAACTGTATCTGCTTGTATTGATCAAAGTGAACAATGTGAATTGGATTTGGCGAACTGATGGCCAGAGCAACGTGTGAACAATGCTTAGTCTCTGCACATTTGAAACTCTGTAGGTTACTACATTCCGCCCTACTTTCAAATGGGGTGTTATTTTCAAGAGGAGCTCATGGCTACAGTTTAAGAGGTTTCATCAGGGAACAAAAACAAGGGGATAATTTTTGAACAAACCCCAAGTATTTTATATAGAGAACTTCACTAATGCTCATAGCAACCCTGGGATGTATTATTAATCCACATTTTATAGATCAGGAAGGTTCAGATTTTAAGTAACTAGCCCAAGCTAATTAATGGCTGAGTTAGGATACAACTCAAGCTTCTATGAGCCTAATGTTCTTTTTTATGTTTTTTTTAATTTTGGCATTTTTTTAAATTCCACAATGCCGTTGGAATCACAGATCTGGTGATGTTAACATCATTTTGTAACATAGCTTGTTCTTTCTATGTACCTAGCATCTGCTTCCTTGTCTTTTGGCAATAATACCCTATTTTTCTTTTGGAGAACTACTCTTCTCAAAATGTCAATCAGATTCTTTGGATGGCGCTGACTCCAACCTTTGGAACAAAGAAGGCATATGACCAGGGTTGTCCAATCAGATCCATATCTATGTAGATTAGCGATTGCTGCAAAAAATTAGTTGCTCCTCTCGTTGAAAAGTAAACTATCATTTTCCTCCTGTTGAAACTGGGTCGGACCTAGTAACTTGCATGAGCAACAAAACAGCAGAAGTGGTATTCTAGGATTTCATAACGGAGGTCATAAAAAGCCTTGTAGCTTCCACCCATGCTTCTTAGAATCCTCTCTCTGGGAATGCTGAGCCTTCTTGTTAGAAAATCAACTACCCTGAGAGTACCCTGTGAAAAAAGGTGTAGATAGTACATTGGTAATGCCAGCTAAGTCCATCCTTCCAGCCATCCACGTTAACCCTGGGCAAATGAGCCATTTTTGACTTTCCAGACAGCCCAACCCAGTCACCAAATGAATACCATGGAATGACCTCTGGTAATGTCATGTGGGAACAGAAGAATCACTCTGTGGACACTTACCCAAATTACTAAGAAAATAGTAACATGTAATAAAATGATTATTGTTTTAAGCCACTTAGCTTGGGGTTATTATGCAGCAATTAATTAAAAATGAGAACAATCTCTTTGGCCACAAGGATTGGTTTGGAGATGAGCTTGTGACATGAGTCAACCAATGACATTCATTATAGGAGTTTTGATAATGCAATTGGGAAAAAGATGCTCTCTTTTCATTCTTAGGTGGTGATCAGGTAAGATACAAAACTGACGTTTTTGGTATCTTTTTACTATTGGAACAGGGCTTATTTGAGACTGAGGTCAGCAGAGAAGAGACTAACAGGAGAATGGAGTGAGGGGTAGTGATATCTGAAAACAATCATAGCATTGGCCTTTTATTTCCTGGCAAAATGAACTCCTTGTTTAAATTAGATGAATTTTTTTCTCACCAACAAGAAAAGCTATACGAAGGGGAGAAAGGTGAAATGAGAAGGAAAAGTTTGCAAACAATGAAATGAAGTATCTCTATGCATGTATATTTGCATGTGTGTGCATATTTTCTTAAGATTTTATTTTTATTTATTTGAGAGAGTGAGAGAGAGAGCAAGCAAGAAAGAACATGAGCTGGGGGAGGGGCAGATGGAGAGGGAGAAGCAGACTCCCCACTGAGCAGGGAGCCTGACATGGGGCTCGATCCCAGGACCCTGAGATCATGACCTGAGCTGAAGGCAGGTGCTTAACTGACGAGCCACCCAGATGCCCCAAAGTGTGTATATTTTAAGTGAGTATCAAAGTCACTGCTTAATGGTGGAGTCACACTAAAAGAAGGATGAAGGGACGCAAACCAAAGGCACATCTAAAAATATTTTGCTAGATCCATGGAGGAGGATCTCAATTCAAATGCCATTTTGATCTTTCTAATTGAACTTCTAAACAATAACAAAATTTCAGATACATAGGACTCTGAGATCATGACTGGAGCAAAAACCAAGAGCTGGACACTCAACTGACTGAGCCACCCAAGCGCCCCGATACTAGTATCAATTTTTTTAAAAAAATACATTTTCTTAAGCTGGCTGCTCATTATTTTTCATTGGCTGGTAGAATAATCTCTACCTTTAAAAGTTAATGAATGATGTTTTCTAAAGTGTAAGGTTTTTGGAAGTGCCTCAGTTCTATATCGTGGGAAATCATCTAAGTCCACTAAATAATGAGAGCAACAGAATGAAGTTTTTAAACAAATTGGTAGTCCTATTTATTGGGGTGCTGCTCTCAAGGGGCTGAGAACTTTAAATGGGGAGTCAGTGAGGCTGAGTTTTTTGTAGCCTTGATTAAATTATGTCACTTCTATACACCTTGGTGCCCTCTTTCATCAAATAAGGATAAATTATAGTGTTCCCTCTTGGTAGCATTGTTGGGGTGATTATGTATTAAACAGTTAATATAGAAAGAAATTAGAAGAGGACATGCCATCTATAAGGGCAATATGTGTTATTAATGATGATGGTGATGGCCGCCATCATCACTTACATTACTTAAAACCATTCCTTGTATATGATAAGTGCTTAATTAAATATTAGAAGTCATTTATATATTTATTATTGTCTACTGTAATTCTACAATGATATATTTGCTTTTAATTTGAATAAGTAAACTATATTGAGAATTATAGTAAAGGCAAATAATTCCAACAAATTATCTATGGTGACTAAGACTACCAGGAATAGGTTAAAAGATTGTTAAGTCTGGTGAATATTCAACTGATTTTACTAGTATTCTTTTAAAATTTGAAACTATGTATTTCTTTCTACTAAATAATCCTTGATATCTACTTTCTTAGAGTAAGTAAAGGATTCTTCAGAATCATTTTATGGCATGAAAAACTCATGTAATTTTTCCAGTTGGCACCCTATTTCCTCTATTCAGTTAGCTCAGGTTTTACTGTGTTGATATAAGAACAATGGTTACCCTTTCTAGTATATTTCTACTCGAGTTCTAGAAGGAACAAGTTATTTCAACTTGTCTGCCAGTAGAAATATGTGATTAACAACCTACAGAAGCTACAAAGATAATTACGTTAATAACATTTATGGCAACTGCATTTGCTAATAGTATTATTTTCACATTTGTTTTCATACCTATTACTTCATGTTTAAATTCATCATAGCAAGAGGCTGAGCCTTATTTCCATATTTATTGCTACCCAGATATTTATACTATATGTTTATTTAAAAACAGCAATGGGTGTAATCTTGAATGTGCAATGCAAATGAAATATGATTACCAAAGATGAGTTTTTTTTTTTTTCCCCTTTTCAGAAAATAGCTAACACAGCGGAGAGATGTATCTGCATTTGAGTCTTCTTAATATATGCTCTGGAAAATCAATACAATAGATATCTGACCTTCTTCTTATTCTTCTGAATAAGCAAGTCCATACTGAAATCAAAGATATAAAATCTTAAGTATCCTAACAAGCTGATTTACATCAGGGAGCAAAGTTGTAACTTATATTTACCTGATAGGCAAAGAAGAGTAATCACTTGCCTATTACTTCCCTTTGCTTTTTTGTAGAACCCAATAAATCAGTCACTTTCCTGCATTTTAGTTTTGTTTTATTCATGTTTTTCTCTGTTTATACAAAATGATACAGTGGAAAGAACATTGAGCTGGGAGTCAGAATTCCCTAGTGGACATCTGCACTCTGTCGTTAAAGAACTGTGTCACTTTGTTTGACTCACTCGACTTTTGTGAATCTCCATTTCTTTACCCTAAGAAGTACATAAACTCTAAATTTTAAAGGTAATATCAAATTTGATAATATCTTACAGACAGGTAGGAGCATAGATGGCTGAGGGCTTTTGCCCTGAGACGTGTAACTGGAAAATGTGATGTTGGACCAGTCAACCAGGTGTGGCTCTCTGGATTAACAAGGAAGCAGACTCTTCTTCAGGAGACAAGAGGGTTAAAATGTGCTTCCTGCAGCTCAAGGTGGTAAGACTGGGTGTCAGTTTTCACTTTGGAATCCTTGAGTGGAAGGGAAAATATCAAAGAGGGCTATTATGTGTGTATCTGCGTGTAAGTGTATGTGATGGGGTGGGGTGGGGTAGGTGATCCCTTGATCACCTGGTAGTCTACTAGTACTCAGCAAAGTGCTAAGCCCCGGGGATACAGGGGTGGCCAAAGCACTGTTCATTCTCTTCCCTTGTTGCTCAGAATGCAGTAGAGGTGACTGCAAGTTAGTGGGTAATTATGCTTTAGTGTAGTAAGTCCTACTGTAGAGGAAGGCAGCACAGGTGAGAGACACCAGCCTAGATAATTAAGGAAGATTTGTGTTAGGAGACAGTGATGCAAAACAGGGAAGGAAAGAGCACTGGAGGCAGACAGATCAAATTTTGCAAATGCCTGAACATGAGAGGAAACATGAAATAACAAGATGGGGACAGATGATTAAAATCTTATAAGGCCGGATAATGGCATTGGACTTTATCCTAAGATAATGGGGACTCAAATTTACATATAATGTGGGTCTCTCCCCATTAAGTCCAGAAAGGACATAAATCAGTTACAATAGTCTTCTGGAACGAGGTGTCCTGGTAAAATGGTCTAGTTCTCTTCAGCCTCATTTTATTCTTCCCTTCAAAGTCTTATTTCCCTCTGGTTTATCTTCCATCGTCTGCCTCCTTGGCAGTGTTCATATTCTGGGAACTTCCTTTACTTTTCCTTGTGTAGTTGTCTGTCATTCTCTGAAAAGGATTGAACCAATAAATTACTTTCATGTGGTAATGGCTGAAAATGACAAGATGTGCTATCCTTTCAAGGGGCTTTGGGTTTTAAAAACAATTAGGATTATAACAGTGATTTTTTTTTAAAGTCTCCCATTTTTCATGATCTCTATTAGTCTTTGCACACAAGCATAACTAAATTTTGCAGGATTTAAATTGAAATTCAGTTAATTCTTTGGATCTTTTTTTGTTCATATAAAACTGAGAATGTATTCATTTTGTCTTGATAATGACTTAACTTTGTGGAAGAGAGGAAATGTGGAATTTAAGAGACAGGGCTGCCAGATACATCTGCGTAAGATCATGAAGGAAATCTGGCCAGTGGCCTTCAGTTAAATGTACAGTGTCTTTCTCTCTACTTTTGTAAAGGGTAGAATGAACATGAAATGAACTCTAGCAAGGACACATATATTGACAACACTTGGTTAACTTGTGTTCTTTCTTTTCTCACCAGATCATACAATACAGACTCCCCAGATTCCTTTGGTAATTTGTTTGTCACAGTTAAACATAAGAGTATATGAGTCGCTTTGCACTGTGCCTAACACATACCAGATGTTCAATAAATAGTTCTTTTTTGTATGTAGAGATTTATAGGGATACATCAATACCTAGAGGCCTATATGACAGTGATTCAGAGGTCAGACAGAGTGGGGTTTGATTCTTGGCCCCACTGCTAACGCTCAGATGCACCCACCATGCTTCTGCCTTCCAGCCTCTGCTCTTGCTCTTTTTGCCGCTTCTCATCTCCTATCGCATGACTTTGCTTGGCCAACTCCAACATCTCCTAGTGCTTGCTCAACTCTAACTTGCTCTGTGAGCTCTATTTGTATCCTTTTATTTGTTGTTATTACTTACCTCCCTGTCCCCCAGGACTGTGGATCTGATATCACCTATCCTGTTTTTTCATGAACATATAATTTCCTAATTTAGCATATTATTGTTTTTCTTTCTTTCTTTCCTCCCTCCCTCCTTCCCCCCACCCTTCTTCCTTCCTTCCTTCCTTCCTTCCTTCCTTCCTTCCTTCCTTCCTTCCT
>NC_048221.1:34820954-34825778 GCF_002007445.2 Ailuropoda melanoleuca | reverse complement strand
CCTCCCCTCCCCTCCCTCCTGTTTGTCTCTCTAATTCCCACCACTGGAATGCAGGCTTTTCAAAGGCAGAGATCTTTTTCTGTTTCATTCATGTATGCATCTCAGGTGTTTAGGACTGTTCCTGGCATAAAGGAACAAAAGTATTCCTGATAGAATAGTTCTGTCACAAGTCATGTGGTCACTGGGCTAGATGCTTGACCTTTTGAAGCATCTAGAAAGTGAGGATAATGACAATACCTACCACATAGGGTTGCTATGAAGATTAACTGAGAAAATGAAGAGGCTGACACCCAGTGAAGGCTCAAGAAATGCTAACAAAAGCTACAAAGGTAAACCCAAGATGTCCTTCTGGACAGTTGGGATTTTTCCATGTTGTTATGTACTGAATGTTGGTGTACCTCCAGATTTATACATGAGAGCCCTGACCCCCGATGTGCCTGTATTTGAAGTAAGTAATTAAGGCTAAATGAGGTCATAAGGATGGGTCCCTGATATGATAGGATTAATATCCTTATAAGTGACACCAGGGGTGCTGGGGTGGCTCAGTTGGTTGAGTGTCTGACTCGATTTTGGCTGAGGTTATGATCTCAGGGTTCTGGGATCGAGCCCTGCATCAAGCCCCCTATCAGGCTCCATGCTCAGCAGGGAGTGTGCTTAGGATTCTCTCTCTCTCCCTGCCCCCTCCCCCGTTAAATAAATCAATCTTAAAAAAAAAAAAGTGACACCAGAGAGCTCACTCTCTGCCCCACCCTCCATTTCCATGTGCACACACCAAAAAAAAGACCATGTGAAGACATAATGAGAAGCGAACCATCCACAAGCCAAGAAGAGAGACTTTACCAGAAATATGAACCTTCATCTTGGACCTGAAGCCTGTAGAACAGTGACAAATTTTGTTGTTGTTGTTTAAGCTGCCCAGTCTGAGTATTTTGCCATTTTACATATGGAGAAATAGGTTCAGGGAATTCAGAAGTTCATGTAAGTCACACGGTGAGATATGCTAAGAATCTGGGTATTTGATCTTCAGGTATTTTTACCACATCACAGTGCTTCTGGACAGTGAATCTACTCTTACGGTAGATAAGCCCCATAGTCACTTAGTAGGACAGATACATTTCTTCTTATGGATACTATATTTCTCAGCATAGCTCAGCTGAATAAGTATAGTTAGCAGATACACCGAAGGGCAGAAGAGCTGAAGAATTCTAGCTACTAATTTTACTAGTTAGAACGGAACTGTTAGTTCTGATCTGACTACCTAGTAATCATAGATTATAATTTGCAAAGCATACTGACATATCTCATTTTTTCAATATACATAATATTTCAACAAAACCTTCTTTCTACTTTATCTCAGTAGGGTCAGTAGCAGGTATTTCTTCTGCCATCACATCATTGTTCTTCATCAGTCTATGGTTGCTATTTGCTTTTGAGCAGATCATCTCATCTTTAGTTCATTTTCAGGGTCCAAGGTGGCTCTATGATAAGGTAAGTTAGGTGGCTATCCAGACCAATGAGGGTCAACAGGCTTTAACTCAAGTTCCAATCCAGTCATTGATAGTGGCTGCCTAGGGTGCGATGTTTAAGATTCTAAAGCAAGGTCTAGACTTGAGGAGAAAGAGTGCTCTGATCGATTATTAGTGTCTCCCATGGGTGACAGAATGGCAGCATGAAAGCTATGCATTTGTTATGTATGGGCTACAACTTTAAATATCCAAGACCCTTCCTGGAACACAGGCTTGGCATGTGGCCATAATAAATACCCTTCCAGGGGCGCCTGGGTGGCAGAGCGGTTGAGCGTCTGCCTTCGGCTCAGGGCGTGATCCCGGCGTTGTGGGATCGAGCCCCACGTCAGGCTCCTCTGCTATGAGCCTGCTTCTTCCTCTCCCACTCCCCCTGCTTGTGTTCCCTCTCTCGCTGGCTGTCTCTATCTCTGTCTTATAAATAAATAAAAAATCTTAAAAAAATAAAATAAAATAAAATAAATACCCTTCCAGCCCAGAAAAAACAACGTAGGATACTTTAGTGCCATAGGAATACATGCTTCTGATTCATTTGCAAGGTGGCTGCTTTGGAGAATGACCCAAATGAAATGAATGGGTATATTTCAATCATTCCAAAGTGAAAGACATTTTTAGGAGTATTTCATCTATCAATTTACTGCAATGGTCACCATTAGGTATTAAATTAGAGCAACGTGAAAAATTAACTTCCATGACAAATATTTCAAATTTTAAAACATTTTGTCAATGCAAGGACAGTTATTTCACCCTGAATTAACAGGTGTTAATGAACCAAGGAGACCACAATGAAGCACAGAACAATGGAGCTCAATATTGCCCTGATTATCCCTGCCTAAGGTTTACACTAGCTCTCAGATACTGGAAACTACCCTGGAGTATGAATCGATAAGGCATAGGGCACCTAGGTGGCTCAGTTGGTTAAGTGACTGTCTTTGGCTCAAGTCATGATCTCGGTGTCCTAGGATTGAGCCCCATGTCGGGCTCCCTGCTCAGTGGGGAGTCTGCTTCTCTCTCTTCCTCTGCCCCTCCCCCCATACTAATGCCCTCCCTCTCTCTAATAAATAAAATCTTAAAAAAAATAAATTGATAAGTCATATTTGCTATATGTATGGTATGTGGGAGACACACCCTAAGGTGGCTTCTAATTATTTATGTCCTTTTGCAATCTTTTCTGCTTGTATGCAAGCGGGACCTGTAACTTCATTTTAAAAAAGTAGAATATAGCAAAAGGGATGGGGCTTCCATGATTATGTTTCATTATATAAGTCTCTATCTTGGTAGACCAGAGAGAGATTCTCTTACTGGCCTTGAAGAAGCAAGCCATCATGTGCGAATGCCTATGGAGAGGACCATGTGATAGGGAATTATAAGCAGCTTCTAGGATCTAAGGGCGGTTTCCATATGGCATCCAAAAAGAAGCTAGTTCTCTCCATCAGACAGCTGCAAGGAAATACACTTCGCCAACTGCCTGAATAAGCTTGAAACTGGTTACTTCGCTAGTTGAGCCTCCAGATGAGGACACAGCCAGCTGACTTTGATTGCAGTCTGGGAGACAGTAAACAGAAGACCCAGCTAAGCCATGCTTGAATGCCTGACATACAAAAGCTCCAAGTTCATGCATGTGTGTTAAGTTGCTAGATTTGTAATTTGTTATGCAGAAATAGAAAAATAATACGAAGTGGTGGAGAATTTATAATGAAGACCTTACACTTGAGTAGTACGGTTATAAGATTATTAATGTGATTATAAAGTTATACCCAAATGTCATGAGAGTGAGAAATCCCGTTAAAAGACAAAAGCAGATGTAGGAAGAATACAGCTTGCATCCATATGACTATACCCTGGACCATGATTCCAAACTTGCTGTGTTTGTTAAACACTTTTAAACACAGTGGTTAAACACTTGAAAGGATTAAATTGTTTCTGCCTCTGCGGTTACCTCCTTACCACAGGGACACTCTCCAAAACCTTGTCGCTGAGTCGAAGCGTTTGTTGCCCTGGCTCTGCTCTTTTATGTACATAGGAAGTAGCTCTCCCACGTTTCAGTAAACACATTTGGCCTTTGGTGTCTGGCTTAACACAAAGAACGCCACACTTCTTACTTTTACTTGCAGCAAGATGTACTCTGTTCTTACCATTCCACATCATCTACAGATTTTATGATCTGACAGCCTTTTCTCATAACCTTTGCTTTTGAGTAGATCACCTCCATTTCAGCAGGAATTTATATTTATTTCTTGACCATATTTAGATTCTTTGAAGGGACTGTGGTAGAGCTGTGTACCACAGCACAAGGTTGAAACTACTGTCCTTTGGCTTTGCTACCGTTGGAGAGATTTTATGGTCATTGGTATTTTTATTAATGCAGATGGGGAACATTTTAAAGCTCATTACCTCAAATGTTAAGAGGCTGGATGGTAAATTTGTAGTAAAGGGATAAGAAAAGGATTGATAACCACCATGTAGATTTGATAGAGGATTTCCTTTTTCTTTTAAAGGTTGGAGTCAGATGTGAGGACACTTGATACATGGTGACATGGCAGGGACAGCTACAGAGCTTTTGTGATTGTGCTCTTGTATGGCTCAGGTGCAACTGATCAAGTCAGCTCAAAGACCCAGTGGCAGAAACTGCAAGAACAACATGGCCGTCATTCATGGATCCTAGTGACAGTCGTAGTAAGAGGCTCCAGGAACACAACCGAGTCAAAGGAGGTCCCTCACAGGGCTGTGGCAGGCAAGTCTATAATGCCAGCTCTGAGAACAGTTTGTGCTTAGAGTAACGCAGGTGAGGATGGCAGCAAAGGAGTTCTACTGGTTATCAAAACAAAGGCCTACCAAGCAATTTTCCCCTGGCTCAACCTGACGAGCTGGGCAAGAGAAGCTTAGTTGTACAGGAAAGATCCTTACAGAAAAATGCCTATGGTAGACTAAGGAAATTTACAGACTCCACGGCTGGAAAGATCTATTCTTTTCTTTTTATTTAGCTGTACACAAATGAGACTCACATGTGGTTATTTATCTTTTCCTTGTTGCTTCATCTCAAGTTTATACTTTAAATATATAGCCCTTTCTAAAAAACCGGCCAAGAATGCACTAAAAATGAGTTTTCTATACAGCGTATTAAATTTTCTTCTGTGACTACCAAGTTTATCCAGATGATATGATGATGATGGTATAATGATGATGATGATGATTACCATGGCCATGGATCATCCTCACCACTATTAATCATTTAATCATTCTGTCAGCAGCGAGCGCTTAGTTCAAACACAAAAACGAATCCATCAGTGCTGTTTCACTG